>NC_059264.1:12942834-12967834 GCF_017591435.1 Portunus trituberculatus
ATCAACACAGTAAGGTCGAGTAACACTTAGATAATAAATTGCCCTTGAATCTTGTTGTTGTTCGTGTTGTTGTTGTTGTTATTTTTACAGCTCTTGAATCTTTTTTAATCAATACGTTTTTTTCACGAGTTGCTGTTGATGTCACTAGTTATCATGCTTATACCAGATGACTCCACACGACTTCCGCTGCTTTAGGCAAGGAAACTCCCCTAACACACTATCCTTTCCCTCAAAACGCCCCAACACACACGTTCAACCATGCTTATCACTCCTTCCCCCAACCAACACACAAGGTCGGCCATCGCCACCACCAAAATTCCACCTTAACTGCGTCCTTCACTCGCAGACGCCAACACGAGGCAAGGCAAGGCATGCAAATGGTGCTGAGTGACCGCCAGCTCTCCACGTGGTTGTGTTGCCCTTCATCTGTCATGTCTATACACCTTAGGCTTCTCTCTCTCTCTCTCTCTCTCTCTCTCTCTCTCTCTCTCTCTCTCTCTCTCTCTCTCTCACCACAGCTGTTTTCTAATAATAATGTTAATAATGTGGAGATATCATTCATTTGTCACTAGAGGAATAAAAAATCATTAAAAACGCATGTCACTTCAGCAAGAGCCTTTTTGAATAGTGGAGACAAGGCGCAGAGGAGTTTCAAAGTACGGATCTCAGAAATACTGCCCTTTCTCTCACTACTATTTTGAAAGGCCACAGAGATAACAAGCCGGGGTTCTCAAGAGTGTAGCTGTCACGTTAATCTCTTAATCTGTCACTTGTATGGTAAAAAGCAGCCTTAAAACAACTTTTCATTTCAACTAAAGGGTTTTATTAAATGTAACGCAGGTGATGCGTAGAAGTGTTTTAGAATGAGACCCTGTAGCTTCATTAATTACACGCCTCGCCCCCTCTAAGGACTGTAGTAGTAGTAGTGGTGGTGGTGGTAGTAGTAGAAGTAGAAGTAGAAGTAGAAGTAGTAGTAGTAGTGGTAGTGGTAGTAGTGGTAGTGGTGGTGGTGGTGGTGGTAGTAGTAGTGGTGGTAGGTGGTGGTAGGTAGTAGTAGTAGTAGTAGTAGTAGTAGTAGTAGTAGTAGTAGTAGTAGTAGTAGTAGTAGTAGTAGTAGTAGTAGTAGTGGTGGTAGTAGTAGTAGTAGTAGAAAGTAAGTGGTGGTAGTAGTAGAGTAGTAGCAGTAGTGGCAGCAGTGGTGGTAGTGGTAGTGGTAGTGGTAGTAGTAGTAGTAGTAATAGTAGCAGTCGTAGTAATAGTAGTAGAAGTGACAATGAAAAGATCGATAATAGTGGTGGTGGTGGTGGTGGCAGTGATTATTTTCCCCTCGTTATCAGCAAGAGATAAGCTGCGTCATTATTCCAGATTGTCTCACTCACATGGTCTCTCTCTCACACTGACTGGCCTTATTACCTTCCCCACGTGCTTTACTGGTGAACTCTTTCCCAATTCACTCTCGACGCTGACACCAATTTCAGACCAATGTTTTGTAAGGATCGGCTTTTTTTTATTTATTTGCCCTCATTTTTTTACCTTGCTTCCATACAGAGAGAAACTAAAGGAGAGGTTACATAGACAGGCAGACAGATAGATTGATACATACATACATACATATATGAGAGAGAGAGAGAGAGAGAGAGAGAGAGAGAGAGAGAGAGAGAGAGAGAGAGAGAGAGAGAGAGAGAGAGAGAGAGAGAGAGAGAGAGAGAGAGAATGTTCATTTACATAGAGGAATGAGAAGAAGAACAAGAACAAGAAGTAAAAGGAGGAGGAGGAGGAGGAGGAGGAGGAGGAGGAGGAGGAGGAGGAAGAGGAGGAGGAGGAGGAGGAGGAGGAGGAGGAGGAGGAGGAGGAGGAAGAGGAGGAGGAGGAGGAGGAGGAGGAGGAGGAGAAAGAGAAAATAAGATAAAAAGACGAATAGCAACAACAGCAGCAGCAGCAGCAGCAGCAGCAGTTACAACAGCATCAGTAGTAGTAGAAATAGCAATAACAGTTGAGAGAGAGAGAGAGAGAGAGAGAGAGAGAGAGAGAGAGAGAGAGAGAGAGAGAGAGAGAATACCTTGAATATTATGAAACCAATCGCAGCTTACCCTCTAATCCACACACACACACACACACACACACACACACACACACACACACACACACACAGGAATATCAAAGAGCAGTGACGCAGCGGCACGTGGATGACCTGAAGGATTTGTCTTGTCATGTACACGCGCGTGGGGATTCAAATAGCAGTCACCTGAGCGCCGTAGTACACGAGGTAGCAAGCGCTTCTGTATATCCAATTAATGAGCCAGTGAGTGTCATGTGTACGTAGAGGTGACCAAAACAGGAGATGATGTAATGAGGTGAATGCTGATGTTCTGTGTGTGTGTGTGTGTGTGTGTGTGTGTGTGTGTGTGTGTGTGTGTGTGTGTGTGTGTGTGTGTGTGTGTGTGTGTTGGAGGGAGGTTACAAATGTGCTGTACTAGTTTATTTTGTTTTGTGTTTTGTTTTAGTAGATGAATGAGTTACCTGTACATCTATCTACCTATATATCTATCTATGTATTCATCCATCTATCTATCTGCCTGGCTATAAGTTTGTCTTCTTTTTTATTTTCTATCTATCTATGCACCTATTCGTATACAAGTTTCTATCTGTCCTCTTCATCTATCTATTTATTCACATATGCACTCCTTCATTCATTTATTCACCTTCACCTGCATGTGTGTGTGTGTGTGTGTGTGTGTGTGTGTGTGTGTGTGTGTGTGTGTGTGTGTGTGTGTGTGTGTGTGTGTGTGTGTGTGTGTGTGTGTGTGTGTGTGTGTGTGTGTGTGTTTCTCGTGGTATCAGGTTGCAGGAGACACAGGGCCAAAGTTACACACGTGGACTCTCTTCTTATCTTCACGAGTATTTGTCTGGGTTTTCTTTCCTTTCCTCTATCACATCCTCTTACAGTCCGTTTCTCATATCTATAACTGCTTGTGTGTGTGTGTGTGTGTGTGTGTGTGTGTGTACCCAAGCACTCTCACGCTAGATAACAATAGAGTTTGGCTGTTTTCCTCCGGTTCATATTACGTAAACATTTGAGCTCTCACGATAACTATTGCTAAAGGTCACAGAGATGAGTGTACGGCTCTCGTGACATTATCTATTTACTGACTGTGCAATTCTTCTGTACAAACGATCAGTAGTCATGAAAACACTCTTGAAAACCATGACAACTTTCAGGAAAAACTTAAATGAGACTGAATTGATGTTATATTTTTTTGTAGTTCATTATGAAGAACCTACTACTACTACTACTACTACTACTACTACTACTACTACTACTACTACTACTACTACTCCTCCTCCTCCTCCTCCTCCTCCTCCTCCTCCTCCTCCTCCTCCTCCTCCTCCTCCTCCTCCTTCAAAACCTAATTCTATCTTTCAAATCAATATGCTACAGATGTAAATAGCATGAGAGAGAGAGAGAGAGAGAGAGAGAGAGAGAGAGAGAGAGAGAGAGAGAGAGGTGAAGTGAAGAAAAAAAAACAATGAGAGTTAATTTTAAGACGAAACATACCCCTCTCTCTCTCTCTCTCTCTCTCTCTCTCTCTCTCTCTCTCTCTCTCTCTCTCTCTCTCTCTCTCTCTCTCTCTCTCATAACGATCAGTAGTCATGAAAACACTCTTGAAAACCATGATAACTTTCTCGAAAAATTTAAATGGGATTGAATTGATTTTTTTTTTCTGCAGTTGATCATGAAAACTTTTGAAAACTTTTGATAACTTCCACTGGAGCTTGTCAGATGTAACCGAACTCACGTTTCCTCTTAAGTATCATGTCAAGTCCTATCTAGACAACCACTAAACTCATGGAAACGCTCTTGAAAATACTGTTACTCACAACTATTATGTTACTGAAGTACGACAAGGACACTGAAATAAAGAATACAAACACATGAAAACGCATTACCCAAATCTTCTTGCTTTCATTCCATCCGTTCCAAATATCTACTGTCCTGTGTGAAAAACTAAACTTTTTAATATTTCTCTAACACTTGAACTACGACAAGGACGCTGAAATAAAGAATACAAACACATGATAAAAACATTACTCAAATCTTGCTTTCACTCAATCCGTTCCAAATATCCACCTTTTAATATTTCTCCACCTTTTAATATTTCTCCATTTTTTAATATTTCTCGAACAGTGACTTTTCTTGATATTCTTGAAGTGTCTGTCATCTTATTCACCTACCTCCATCCTTCATACCAGGTCTTGTCTATCTATCTTTTCCATATTGTTTACTAACTTATATATCGTTTTAAGATCTCCTCTTCTCCACTTTTTAATATTTCTTGGACAGTGACTTTTCTTGATCTTCTTCGAGTGTCTGTCATCTTGTTCGCCTACCTCCATCCTCCATCAGTGATACCAGGTCTTGTCTATCTATCTTTTCCATGTGGTTTACTAACTTATACATCGTTATTAGGTCTCCTCTTTCCCATCTGTCCTTCAAAGACGGTAGTTCCCCGCTATCATTTGTCTATTATGGAAGTCACGTTAGCATCCTTTGAGTGTATGCAACGTGTACCTACGTGCTATCTCAGTGCTAAGGTTGGTTTTACTGACAAATACAAGGCAGTTTGCAATGCAGTATAGTTGTGGGCAGAAGTCAAGCAACATTTTACATTCACTTCTGTGTTTTGTGTTTGCTTTTTCTATTTAGTCTCAAGTCGTGTATTTGGTAAGGCTCCATCAGTGGTCAGGAAGAAATGTCACAGAATATTCAGATTTTATATACCATGTGTTGTTTGCAACGGAGGACACAGAAGAGGTGAAGATTGTGGACTGTAAGGAAACGACTGTAGTTACTTTTGAACAATTAAACCTTTCACTCCAATGGTCTGTAAGAATGAGAAGTTGATTTTGTCGTTTTTTTCTAAACTACGAAATTGTTAAGAACACACACACACACACACACACACACACACACACACACACACACACACACAGAGAGAGAGAGAGAGAGAGAGAGAGAGAGAGAGAGAGAGAGAGAGAGAGAGAGAGAGAGAGAGAGAGAGAGAGAGAGAGAGAGAGAGAGAGAGAGAGAGAGAGAGAGAGAGAGAGAGAATGTCTAACAACCTGGAGATAACTATATGTGAGAAGTTAATGTTTTTTTTTTTCTATAGCACAAAGCAATACAGAACTTATTAAGCAACTGAAACACACACACAGACCGAAAAAATAAATAAATAAGTAAAAATGCCTTGAAACCTTTAAACAACCTTGAAAACTATCTGTTCGTGAGACAACAAAAGCTTATCATCGCATTACCACTATTGTCCATTACAGTTTAATATTTTTCTCAGCTGTTTAGAATGTTCCACCTTTCGACCCGCATTCAGAAACGTTTTGCTCTCTCACCACGACTATTTTTCAAGACCACAGAGATGACTAGCGGGGTTTTCAAGAGCGTTTCTCCAATTAATAATGTAATCTTGTCACTCTGCCTCTATGACCGTAAAAACAGCTTCAAAATCTCGTGTAAATTTAGACAAACCCTCTTGGAATAGTGGAGGTGAAGCACAGAAGTTTATGAGAATATGAGCTTTGGTACGCTGACCGCTGGTGTTGTGGCAGTTGTCCGTACCCAGATCGCTTCACTAGCCTCCCTCCAGCCCGCCACACTCCAGCACAGGCGAGGTCATGAGTTCAATAACCTTTTGTACTCACCTCCTTCATGCTTCCAGTCACATGAGCTCAGAATGTGTCAGTTCCCAGGTTTCGTAATGAGGGTAGCAACAGATTTTTTTTACTTGTTCTAATCTTTTATGGAGACTGCAATTCTAATAGGCTTGTTTTTTCTAATATAGTTATTTTGTCCTTAGCAGTTCTCCCTCTTACATAAAAAAAATATCATGGAATTTTGGTTTATTGTTAACTTATATTCTGAAACGCTTTTTTTTATGCAAGAGGGAAGCCCGCCAAGGGCAACTCAAGGGCCGCTGTGGTACAGTGGAACCATGCGTGCTTTGGGGTCCGAGAGGTCTCCAAGCGCACGGGTTCGAATCTTATCCACGGTCCGAGTGTAGGCTGGCCCCCCTCCCTCACTCGGGGCAACGGTATCCTAGCGGGTGGGCTTTGCAATAGGAGGTACCCCAAAAAGTATCTCCTTTAGCCCATAAAATCCCGTGAAAAGCCCATATCGTATAAATAGAAAATAAATAAATAAATAAAATCTTAAACGCTTTTTTTATGCAAGAGTGAAACCAATCAAGGGCAACAAAAGTTTTTAAATCTGAAACGTTTTTTATGCAAGAGAGAAACCAACCAAGGGCAACAAAAGATAAAAAAAAAAAATCTGAAACGTTTTTTATGCAAGAGGGAAACCAATGATAAAAAAAAAATCTGAAAGATGCAAGAGAAACCAACCAAGGGCAACAAAAGATAAAAAAAAAATCTTAAACGCTTTTTTATGCAAGAGACAAACCAACCAAGGGCAACAAAAGATAAAAAAAAAAAAAAGGCCCACTTAAAATACTAGTTCCCTTAAAGATTAGTAAAGAATTAGCCAAGTTCATGTCTAATTCAGCCTTAAGAACCAAATACGACCAGTTCACCTTACATAACACTGAAGTACTCTTACAGTGACACCTTGTAGATTTGCATACCTTATATTGTTCCAGGGAGAAATGTCTTTTGCTTTTTCACCAGCGCTATTTTCAAAGGTCGCAGAGACGTAGGTAGCCATGTTCTCAAGACTGTTTCTCCTGTTAGCAACACACGCAAACCCGACATTTTTTGGTCTTTTTTTTTTCTTTTTTTGTGTGTGTGTGTTTCTGTTAATATTGAAGTTTTTTTTCGTGTTTATATATATTCTTTTTATATTATCAGAATTATAAATCATCTCCTGGTGACTTTATGGAACATGTTAACGTGTCTATTTGCTTTTGTTAGTCTTTATTCTCTTTTTTTCCTTCCTTTTCTTTTTTTTTTTTTTTTGGGGGTGGTGGCGGGGAGGTCATCACCAGCGCTATTTTAAGAGGTCGCGGACACGTAGCCATGTTCTCAAGACTGTTCCTCCTCTTAGCAGCACAGAATTGTTAATATGTCACTAGAGTCATATTAGCATCCTAAGATAAAAAAAAATAAATAAATAAATAAAAATACATAAATAAACTGTAGCTTTAAATAGAGCATCTGGTTTTGAGACTATCCTGAAACGATGAGTTCTTTTACCATGACTGTTTTCAAAGGCCACAGAAATAATCAGACAAGTTACTGTTTTCAAAGGCCACAGAGATAATCAGACAAGTTACTGTTTTCAAAGGCCACAGAGATAATCAGACGAGTTCCTGTTTTCAAAGGCCACAGAGATAATCAGACGAGTTACTGTTTTCAAAGGCCACAGAGATGATTAGACAAGTTACTATTTTCAAAGGCCACGGATAATTAGCAGAGTTTATCATGACTATCTCAGAAGTTAATAATGTAGTAAATTTGTTAATCTGTTACTAGAAGCACAGAAGCACCCTTGAAAACTCGGGTTACTTCAATAATTAAGAGCTTAAATGTAGTGTAGATGCGGCAAGAACGTGCTTCAGACTATGGTTCATTAAACAAGACTGGGGTTAAGATCCTTAGAGTTGCTAATCAGCTTACACTGAAATTTATATTCGAGTGGTAAGTGACTGGAATACACTCAGTAATCAGTTTATCAGTCAGTAAAAAGGTTAGGTTGAGTTGGGTTGGGTTGGGTTAGGTTGAGTTTAAATTGAGGTTGGGTTAAGTTAGGTTAGGTTAGTTTAGATTAAGATAGGTTAGGTTAGGTTAGGGTAGATTAGGTTAGGTTGGGTTAGGTAAGGTTAAGTTAGGATAAGTTAGGTTAGGTTAGGTTAGGGTTAGGTTAGGTTAGGTTAGGATCAGATGAACTTATAAAGAGAGACGATAAATGGATAAGCGTCACACAGAGTCTGCCACGTGAAGGCTTTACAGTATAGCATCCATTACTATGCTCTAACTCTCTACTACACTCTAATTTCACTGTATTTACTGTCTCCCTTTACTGTCGAGTCCTCACAGCTCAGAATCCACCAATGGTCGGGTTGCATAAGAAGACCAGGCACGAGAAATATATTGGCATGTTCTATACAAGGACTGCAATGTGAAAGCCCAATAATTTCTTACTTCTTTCCTTATCTTCTTACGTTTTTAACTTCTTATATTTACTTCTACAACTGTTTTCCTCAATTATTAAATCTTATGAACTGTTGAGAATCTATTTTCTACTTTCTCTCATTCCTATTTTGTCCAGTTCTCTAATGTAAGTTAACCAGTGTTCTCAATCATCTCTCTCTTTCTCTGTTAAACTCCGGAACTCCTTGCCTGTTTCTATATGTTCACCTTCGTATGACTTGAATTCTGTGAAGAGGGAGGTTTCAAGACACTTACCCTCCGTCATCTGACTTCTTTACTCGCCAGTCTTTTGAAATGAGCTTTAATAATGGTGTTGCCCTTGGTCTTGTATTAAAAGAAGAAAAAAAAAATGGGGTAAATAAATCTCCAGTTCACACATTTCTCTATCAGTTGCACGAGGAGACGCAACAGATCAAGGACAGCAAGGCAGAGGCAAAGAGCACAAACCACTACTTAACCCATCCCAATGCATGACTCTGTGGTGAGTGAGTAGGAGTGAGTTTCCTTGACAATCTGATCCTTATGTTACGAGTACGCGCCGCCTTCGTCTACCACTTTACAGGGAAAAATGTGATTATCTTCTTAACCTCATCAGTATCATGACGCGTTTCCATACTCATTCTGTTTACTACTTGGTGATTTTACACAGCTTCGGAAACTTATGTGGGGATTAAAATAGTGAAGACTGTGGCCATTAATCTTCTGCCCTCCATAGACCCTTCCTAATGTCAATAAAATGGTCTAATGGTACACAAATCTCAAGGCAAAAATGAGTCCCAGTACTGAAGGGGTTAAATGCATAACTGTGTGCATTGTGTGTGTGGAAAGATAAAGAGTTACAGAATTCAGTCCTCATCCTTCAAGTATGGTGTTGTTACCTTGCATGTCATAAGCACTCTCCCTCCTCCTCCTCTTCCTCCTCCTTGTCCTTGTCATCATCCTCCTTGTATATCATCTCCTCCTCCTCCTCCTCCTCCTCCTCCTCCTCCTCCTCCTCGTCGATCACTTCCTTCTCCGTGCCATCCTTCTCCTTCTACATCTCTTCTTCCTTGTTATCGTCCTTCTTTCCCTCTTTTTCTTCTTCCCCTGTTCTTTTTTTATCTTCTCCTTCTCCTCCTTTTCCTCCTCTTTTCGTTCAAATCTTTCTCTTCCTTTTCGTTCATCTCTTTCTTCTTCTTCTTCCTCCTCCTCCTCCTCCTCTTTTATTCATTCATGTCCACCTCCTCTTCTTCGTTCATCTCCTCCTCCTCCTCCTCCTCCTCCTCCTCTCTTTTCGTTCATGTCCTGTTTCTACTCCTCTTCCTTTTCTTGTCTCCCTTCTTCATCTCCCCCCTCTCCTTTCTCCTCTTCTCTCCCTACTCAACCTCCTCCTCATTAACATATTCAACTAAGTATACAACTGGACTTCAAGACAAAGGCACCTCTGTATACTCGATTTGATTAGGTTAGCAATGTTAGGTTAGGCAGGAGTAAGCAACGTGGACTTTCAGGATTCCTCAAAAAGTCTGCGTTTTCTCCATGCCATTAGTAGAGAACCTTGTGGTAAGAATCGTTGGCAGGTTTCTGAGTGAGGCAAGAAGGCATGATAGAAGTGGTAGATGGCTGGGAAAGAGGACTGAAAGTGTTCAAGGTATGTGTGTGTTTTAAAAGTTGCATGTTGGTGTGTTATGCTGCTTTCATCGTTAATTTGGAAGGTTTATTAGTGGGGCAAGATAGAGGCAGGCACGATAGAGGAAGGAGACGGCTGGGGAAGGGAAGGAAAGTGAAGTGTTCAAGGTAAGTGTGTGTGTTTTAAAAGTTGTATGTTGGTGTGTTATGTTGCTTTCATCGTTAATTTGGAAGGTTTGTGAGTGGGGCAAGATAGAGGCAGGCACGATAGAGGAAGGAGATGGCTGGGGAAGGGAAGGAAAGTGTTCAAGGTAAGTGTGTGTGTTTTAAAAGTTGTATGTTGGTGTGTTATGCTGTTTTCATCGTTAATTTGGAAGGTTTATGAGTGGGGCAAGATAGAGGCAGGCACGATAGAGGAAGGAGACGGCTGGGGAAGGGAAGGAAAGTGTTCAAGGTAAGTGGGTGTGTTTTAAAAGTTGTATGTTGGTGTTATGTTTTTTTCATAGTTGTTAATTTTAGTGTTGAGCTTCGTTTTTTTTTTTTTTTCTTTTTTTTTTTTCTTTATTTGCATCTGACATTCGTGGCATTGTTTTATCTATTGTTGAATCTTCTGTTTTACTGTTTGACTTCATCCTAGTGTTATATTCCTTACTTTTTTATTTTTCCTTTCTTTTATGTGTCAATGTGCTTCGTTTTCCTTTCCACGGTCATTTGATTTCACAGTTAGTCGATTCATGTTACCTTTACCAAGACACCCGTTTATCTATCAATTTTCTATCTATCTATCTATCTATCTATCTATCAGTATGTGAGTAGGATATCTTCTTTTCGTCTACAGGCATTCACAGTGAACGAAAACACGACACCAACGGAAAAATGAGGAAATAATTGTTCAGGGTCTGTCTATCTGATAGGTGTGTGCCGTCTGTGTTTCCAATATTGCAGGTAAAAGGAAACTGTGTTCTTTCCATCCTGAGGCATCCATAGAAGAGAGAGAGAGAGAGAGAGAGAGAGAGAGAGAGAGAGAGAGAGAGAGAGAGAGATAATAAGCAGCTTCATCAAATAAGACAGATAGAGAGGAGGTTTATGAATATCACGAGAGATAATGGAAATAATATTGGCGTGAGGCGACAGAAGAGAAGGATGAAAGAAGCCGTGAAAGGGAGAGAAGAAATGGGAGCGAACAAGAGGATAATAATGAAGATAAAGAAACATTATATTTGTTACACAAGATGAAAAAAAGAAGAAAAATAAAACGACAAAGAACACTGAAGGATGATAAAGATTAGGAATAAAAATAAAAAGTAAGTCGTGAAACAAGATAGCGAGAAAGGTATTCATGTAAAAAGGTAGGAAGAAAATTTAAAAGAAAAGAACAAAGATGAAAGGAAGGTGAAAGAAATTGTTGAAAAGAATCAAGGGAAGAATGATAAAAGAGACAGAACAGACCAGAAAAAGTAGGAAAGGATAAAAGACTGGGAGAGAAATAGAAAACATGTACAACACGCGAAGAGAGAGAGAGAGAGAGAGAGAGAGAGAGAGAGAGAGAGAGAGAGAGAGAGAGAGAGAGAGGAAGAATGAAAATAAAAGTCGTTGTTGGTGAGTGGCACGTGAGGAAACAGACCGAGTTCTCATTATCCTGAAGCATCTGCGGTGAGGGAGGAGAAGAGAAAGAAGGTAACTCACTCACTACTAGTTCACAAGTGCGTAGTAAAAAGAAAAAAATGTAAAATAAAAGTAAACAGTTTGTAAGAGAGATTCGTGAGGCGAGGGAACAAAAAGCGAGGCCTAATTTAGTACATAACATTTGAGAAGCAACGGTAACACACTAACACACTAGCAGTTCACAAGTGAGTGCTGTGAGAGACAAGAAATAAACATTTGAAAAGTAAGTTGTAATGAGGCATGTTTGAGAGAGGCTGGTGCTGACCCTATGATTAATTATCTACGCCAGGGAGGAAGCGATAATTATATAACATTTAGCAAGGGGAGGTAACGCAGTAGTACTTCGTAAATGTGTCATGCGATAGAGATACTTGTAGAAGAAACTGTTGTCTAGTTACGTGTTGCGAGGCACGGATAGGGAAGAGACTGACACGTCCCTATCATTTAAGTGACACAAGGATCAAGAGTTACATAACGTTTGGAAAGGGAATGGAGGGTAATATAACAATTATATAGTTAAATGCGTACTGTGAAAGAGAAAGAAGTAAATAGTTCCTCAGTTGTTGTGACGAGGCATGAGTGAGAGGCTTGTGCTAAGTGAGCGAGGAGACCATTAGACCAAGAGACAGTTATGTAACATTGGCTAGGCAGTATAAATTCTCCAAACTCCACACCCTCTTCTCAAGTTCCAGGCTCTGTTGTTGCCACTCGTCACTTAGCATGCCTCGCCAACTCCTGTGGTGGTTCTCCTTCCCCCAAACTCCCCTGCCCTCCGCCTCACAACAATGCCTCGCCCACACATCCCCGCCACCCCAGCTTCTATTCATTCAGATGATGGCCCACTCCACCACCACCATCACCGCCACTACCACCCTCTCTTGTCTTGGCTAGGAAACTGTCTTTATGCACCACACAAAGCATGACATATATTTGATGAGGAGAGAGGAAGAAACGTGTGTGTGTGTGTGAGTCAATACAGCGTCTTCTTCCTGCCATGCAATTAATGATCAGAAGTGCGTGTGTGTGTTTCATGTAGTAGTACGAGTAATGTTCTTGCACACCAGTGATGACTAAGGCGCACGGGACTGAGGTATTACTGCAGCCCATCAGCCTGCGGTTTACACCTGCCCCAGCCGATACGTCACAAAAATATACTTGTGTGGGTGTACTCGTGGCGACGTTGCCAAATCTCCCGGTTAATAAAAAGTGAAGTATGGTTCACCCAGTACCGATAACTCCTAAGGTGACTGGAGGTGACAAAGAGGGCAGGTGTGTGTGACCCAAGCGTTCAAGTGCCATTCAGGAGCACGGAATGGCTTGCGTCTGAAAAAAATAAATGTATTGCACCAATGCACCCAGTTAGCTTACACGAGCAAGGCTCCGTCCGCCCCGCGCCGCCCGAGCCACGAGTCCTCAGTTACCTCCTCACCGCACTGCCAACGCACGATCAATACAGAATTATACTCGCTAACCTATCCTTACCCACGCAGAGGACAATAAAATAGGTGCGTGTGCAACCTCCCGCAAGCTCCTCCCATTCCCCCTCCGTATTGCACCTAGGGAGTTGAGAAGGGGAGAAGGTACATCGTGCAGTACGAGAGTGTGAGGCGCGGGGTGCCAGTGCGGGCCAAGGTGAGGGCAGTCAGAACGAATCTTCTGCGCTTGTGTGAGGGTGAGGCATATATGTGTGTCCCGAATGAGAACCGCAGTAGTATCGCCTGTGCACTTCTTCAGTGAGCATTTGCGCTTTGGACTTGGAGACTACCTCGCTAGTGAACAGTGAGAGACAGTCTGAGCTCCGCCGTGCTAGAGTGAACATGGTGCTCTGTGTGTCCCAGTGAAGAGGAATCTGTGCTACCACTAAGCCCTGCCACCTTCTGGTGACTGGACACACCTCACCACTTCTCTGTTTAAACGTTGTTGGTGAGTATTGTGATTGTGGTTCACTGATTTAGCATCATGTGTGTAGTGAATAACTTTGACGCTTGCGGAAATGGGAAAGAAAAAAAAAAACTTCGTCTTGGTAGTGAGCGAGTGTGTTCCTCTGCGACAAACGCGTCTACATACACTCATTTAACTTACCATTACCTGGAGAAATACATTAAGATTGCTATAAGATTGCCGGGAATTAACTTACACAGCGAGCGAGCACCAAGGGTGAAAGTCAAGAGTCTTCAAGGCGCACCAAGGTTCAAGAGGGCTCAGGCAGAGAGGCGGAAGTGTTGGGCTTACCAACTTAGAACCTCTCTCTCTCTCTCTCTCTCTCTCTCTCTCTCTCTCTCTCTCTCTCTCTCTCTCTCTCTCTCAGCCTTAAAGAAAACTCACGAGTTAATGTCTGAGAGGGCACGCACCTCTTAAAACAAACGCAGGCACACATGCACACAAACATCTGACCCACATTTCTAAATAGCTTGGCTAGTAAACAAACACGAGAGTTATAAATACTGTGATGGTTTTAGTAGCGAGAGAGATTGTCGTGTCGAAACTTATTTCATGAATATTGTAAAGTTTCTTGTCACTTCTCAGTAAACACTCCCTACGTTGCACAACTGCATGCTTCATTCACATTCCAAGCAAACACTCGGGTAAATTTAGCAAGGATAAGTTCGTCTCAGGTTTCTAATTTAGATTCCCGCGCTGTCCTGGTGACGTCATGGGTTCCAGGCAGTGTTATGTAATGATAACCTGGTGTATGTTCCCTTTAGTGGTGCGTTGCTGCATGTTCTCTTTAGGGTCAGTGGCGCGTCTCGTGCTGGAGTAGGATTATGGTGGCGAAGATTGTAGCATTAACAGAACGTAGCAGCCCAGTTTAGGTTACAGATTGAGTGAATGCAATTTCTATATTGACTGGCAAAAATTTAAAATTGCAACAGCAGTAAGCACATGTGTAAGTGATGAATGAGTTAGGATGTTTTATGAATGCACATTGACTCCTATTAAGTTGAAAAGTAGAAATGAAGAAACACTGTTAACCATCGCCTTTCTTCCCCAACAGATAGTCATGGCCATGTTGCCACCCGGCCTTGGCTCCTCATATCCCGTGGCGATGGATATGGACCACGCCTACCCACCCACCACCATTCCCCAGCCGCAGCCCCAGTACATCCCACATCCCCAACAGCAGCTCCAGCCTCAGCCCCAGCCCCAGCCCAGCACCATGGAGCACCCCGAGAGCCCCAGGGAGACAATGGAGATGCAGGGTGTTTCGGAGCCGCCGTACCAGTGCAAGATCTGCGGGAAGGGCTTTGCTATCCCCGCCAGGCTTGCTCGCCACCACCGCGTCCACACCGGAGAGAAGCCTTTCAAGTAAGTATGCCTGGTGTGGCTAGAGGGAGGGAGAGATTAGACTTGAGAGTTTGTATTTATCTCGAGGAATAGTATCTTGTCAAATACAGAAGTGTGGAGGTTGATACACGTAAAGTGGGTGAGGACTAGGTTATGAAGGGCAAGCACAGAATTCAGTCTCATGTTTGTACTTAATTAAGATGTATTTTCCAATATGGATAGACCATAGTTCAATAGAGCTTTGGGTATGTCACTTCCCACTTTAGAGGACCAACAATTCACTCATGGTAAAAGAATTCTCGATATGGATGATTCGTTACAATAGGCACACCACTTAACACTTCATCAAACCAGCTGATATGAAAGAGATTTAGACACACTCCTTAAAATAAAACCAATTGAAATAAGACAAGGGAGAGCGGGACAGTAATAGAGAGCCACAGACAAGCCCAACCAGTTGAAGACATCCCGTTCTTATGACCTTGCTTTCTCTTCAGGTGTGAGTTCTGCGAGAAAACCTTCAGCGTCAAGGAGAACCTGAATGTGCACCGCCGCATCCACACCAAGGAACGGCCCTACAAGTGTAACATTTGCGATCGCTCCTTTGAACACTCAGGCAAGCTGCACCGCCACATGAGAACCCACACCGGCGAGCGGCCCCATAAGTGCGAGGTGTGTACCGTCCTGGTCTGTCTGCATGCCGGGGCTAGGAGGGACTGGTTTAGCGTTTCTTGGAAGGAGGCAGCGGGTAGGGGTAGCTGATCAAGGGATTTATCTGGGTTTGGTGTGTTGAGACTATTTTAAGGGGGTGTAAGGGGTTTAGTTTGGTTTGATGGGTTTATACAACTACTTAAATGGTAAATAGTAAAGTTAGCTCCTCGTTTGGTGTACACAGATACCTATTCACTGATATATAGAGTAATGCTGAAACTAAGCGAGTAATAAAAGCTTAAAACTGTTTCATTACTAACTTTCCGGTTATTGATGGGTTTCATTTGATTTTTGCACCACAGCGTGAGGCAGAGTCAATGGGTCAAAGATTTGATGGATAAGGATAGGAGCTTAAAAGTTTAATTTCGCCAGATAGGTAGCTTACGTATGTGGTAAGGTTATTTGTTGAACTACAGTGTAGTGTGTGTGTCTGGCGTACATAACGTGTTGTGTTTATTGTTGCAGGTGTGCGGCAAAACGTTTGTGCAGTCAGGCCAGCTAGTTATCCACATGCGCGCCCATACTGGAGAGAAACCATATACTTGCGAGTATTGCCAGAAAGGATTCACTTGCTCCAAGCAGCTCAAGGTGCACATCCGCACGCACACGGGCGAGAAGCCTTACGAGTGCGACGTGTGCGGCAAGACCTTCGGCTACAACCACGTGCTCAAGATGCACAAAATGTCCCACCTGGGAGAAAAACTGTACAAATGCACGCTGTGTGAGGAGTTCTTCAGCTCCCGCAAGGCGCTGGACCGTCACATCAGGGACCATAACAACCCCTCCGCCCACCATCACCCCCAGCCCTGCCACTCCAACCAGGCACAGACCTCCGTCATGCCCCAGCCTCAAGACCTCCCCTGGAAACCCTCCCCACCCTCCAGAGAGCCCGAGGTGGTGGACGTGCGTGACTCCTCCTCTTCGTCCAGCACGTCCAACTCGCCGCCCGCGAACCCCTCACCTGTGGCCTCTTGGGACAGCGATTCCATGGACCAGCATCACCAGCTGACATTTCGTGACCTCCGCAGGAGCTCCCCCGATTGCCCCGTCGCCAGCGGACCCGAGGTGTACACCTGTTACGGAAGCGACGGAGTCGGGTCTCGATCCCCTGGATACATCAGTGATGACAGCGGTCGAGGCGCTAGTCCCGTCAGTGACACTCTCTCCCCCCCTCGATCTCCAATCCCTGCTGGACCTGCTGTAACTCCGCCCCACCTTATGGAACCCCCGCTCGCCCACCCGCATCCCATCGACTACAACCTGCTGCTGCGGCGCCTCTATCCTGACCTGGTAACTCCCCGCGCAGAGTCTTCGCCGCGCTTCACACTTACCACAGAGACGGGTGAGCGTGTCTCCTACCCCTACGAGATTCTGCTGCGGCTGCAGCGCAAGACGGAGCAGAGTCTGCTGGAGGAGCAGGAGGCCATGCGGCGGCAGCAGCAGCAGCTTGAGGAGCACCTGCGGAGAGAGGAAGTGCGCCACAAGCGCGAGCGCGTGTTCATCGATACCGTGCAGCGCGTGCTGGAGGCGTTAATAGGGCGGGAACGGCTGGAGCGACTGGGTTACCCAAGTACCTCCACGGACGAGGTGCTGATGCGCACCTTGCAGGTGATGGGCTCCCAGCCTTGCAAGGAACCCTCGCTCTCCCCCATCGACCGCATCAAGGTGAACCTGAGGCTGCTGCTGGAGTGCAGCGTGCCGGACCAGGAGATGTGGGCGAAGTTTGGATGGAGAGGCAAGCCCATCGACGACATCGTGGCGGAGTTCCTCAACTTCTGCTAGTGAGGGGAGGTGCTCCGTGCCGTGCCACCGCGCCGGCACGCCGATCTCAGGACTCCCCTCCACGCCGCTCAGTATTGTGGACTCTCGGGGCCACGCTCTAGTCATCGCGACTCACCATCCTGTACATTCCATATTGTATTTAATGCACAATCAGCGGCACTCATACCTGACGTGTCCAACATAAGTCCATATACATATATATTATACGTATATAAATATATATTTTAAATGTATTGTTAATAAATGACAAGATATAAAACGTTGTCTCTCTCTGAACACCAACACCTTATTACCAGGCAGGGTGAAGGGTGGAGCAGAGCGCCGAGCCACACGTTTTTATCGCGCATGTCCTCCACACTACAAAAAGTTGGCCACAGACAACGTCTTGAGGCTTCACCTTGAATTACCTGTAAACGTTAATGATGTGAGAGGCTCGTGTGTGTGTGTGTGTGTAGAAGGAAGGGCGGGAAACTCATGCCTGAGTCACGTGATGAAAGTATGTGGGTGAGTGGGTGTGAGTGTTTAGAAGCACTGCTGCTTTGTTGGTGGATGTGTTTTTGTTAGCGTTGAAGTGATTGACCTCTATCACCTATAACTCCCTCAAACACTCTCTCTCTCTCTCTCTCTCTCTCTCTGGTCACCGTCAATTGAAAAGTAATGTTTCAGTCGCCCGTAAAGAAGGCCCACCAGACGAAGGTAAAGGTTAAGTGCAGGCTGGAAGGAATATTGCTGACCCACAGTTTTTGTTGAGTGGTCAATCCCCCCTACTCCCCCTCTCTCTCTCTCTCTCTCTCTCTCTCTCTCTCTCTCTCTCTCCCCGTTGCCCCTAAAAGATTCTGCTGATTATTTGTCTTTCGAGGATCTGTTTCACTATTTTATTGGTGGGTTAGGAAGTTGTTGTGGGCGTTAGTGTAGTATTGAGGGTTTTTAATGACTTTGGGGATAGTTTTCAGGGTTTTATTAGACATTAGTGCGTTTTTCATAACATTATAGTGATATTTTAAAAGGTTTTGAAAGTTAGTGGATTTTCAAAGGTGTTGCATGATTCATGTGATCATGTGGTTCTGTTGGATATTATTAACGTTTTTTTTTAACTCATTCAGTATTGGGACGCATTTTGATCTTGAGTTTTATGTACGACTAGACCATTTTATTGACATTACGAAGGGTCTATGGAGGTCAGAAGATTAATGGCCACAGTCTTCACTATTCTAATCTCCCACACAAGTTTCTGAAGCTGTATAAAATCACCAAATAGTAAATACAATGAATATGGAAATGCGTCATGCTACTCAGAGGTTAAAAGGTTATTCTAGTGGCAGTTTAACAGGCTTTAGTACATTGTTCGTTTGTTGGTTGGTGATAAAGGCCGTTTCCCTGATCGTGATGATTAGTTAAACAGGTTAATATGTTTGATTTTTAAGGGTGTTAAGAATCTGATGACAGATTTGCAGGAGCTCCAGTAGAAGTTACTAATCCCTTGAGTACCATGACACGTTTCCATTTTCATTCTGTCTACTATCTTGTGATTTCATACAGCTTCAGAAACCTATGTGGGGGGATTAGAATAGTGAAGACTGTAGCCATTAATCTTCAGTACCATGACGCGTTTCCATATTCATTCTGCTTACTAGCTTCAGAAACTTATGTGGGGGATTAAAATAGTGAAGACTGTAGCCATTAATCTTCTGACCTCTATAAACCTTTCCTAATGTCAATAATATGGTCCAATCGTACACAAATCTCAAGGTAAAAATGTGTCCCAATATTGAAGCTAAGGAATCTCGGGACGTATTCATCATGGTCTAACACACATTTCAATAGACATTAGGGCAGGTTTTTCAAGAGCATTTCCGTGATAAAGACAACACTGCAACGGAATCTAATGAAAGATATTGTGGTTTTCAAGGATGCTCATCGAGTTTAACCCATTCAGTACTGGGACACATTTTTACCTTGAGATTTGTATACCATTAGACCATTTTATTGACATTAGGAAGGGTGTATGAAGGTCAGAAGATTAATGGCCACAATCTTCACTACTTCAATCCTCCAACTAAGTTTCTGAAGCTACATAAAACCAACAAATAGTAACCAGAATACAAGGAAGCGCGTCTTGGTACTCAAAGGGTTAAACGTTACGGCGTCTCTGTTGACCACACTTAACATGCTGTCTCCTCCTCCTCCTCCTCCTCCTCCTCCTCTTCCTCTTCCTCTTCCTCCTCCTCCTCCTCCTCCTCTTCCTCTTCTTCCTCCTCCTCCTCCTCCTCCTCCTCCTCCTCCTCCTCCTCCTCCTCCTCCTCCTCCTCCTCCTCCTCCTCCTTCTCCTCCTCTTCCTCCTCCTCCTCCTCCTCCTCCTCATCATCATCATCATCATATTAATCTAATTATGTAGACTGTGTTATATAAGGTTGTCATGATGGGTCAGCTTAGGTTAGGTTAAGTTAGGAAAAGCTTGGTTGGGATAGGTTGGGTTAGGTTTGGATAGGTCAGCTTTGGTTAGGTTAGGTTAGGTTAGGAAAGGCCTGGTTGGGTTAGGTTAGTTTATGTAAAAATTGGTTAAGTTAGGTTTAAAACGGTTAAGTTAGCTTAGGATAGATTAGGTTAGGTTAGGGAAGATTAAGCGAGGTGAGGTGAGGTGAGGTTAGGGTAGGTTAGGTAGGGTAGGTTAGGGTCAGGTTAGGTTAGGTTAGGCCAAGGGTTCTCAAAGTGGTCGATATCGATCCCTAGGGGTCGATCGGAACATCCAAGGGGTCGATGAATAGCCACGGGGTCGAAAGGGGGTCGATGAATGTTTACTGCTGGAGTAGAAGGGGCCATTTAATCTCCTATTTGAAATTCTCGATAATAATTTGTAAAAATCTGAAGGATATCAGACACCATTAGGCTAAAAAAAAATATGTTCATTTATTGAATCCAGACATAATTTACACCTCGACATATTTTCTTACTGTGATACCTTTTTATCATACTTCATAACTACTACTACTACTACCACTACTACTACTATTACTACTACTACTACTACTACTACTACTACTACTACTACTACTACTACTACTACTACTACTACCATTCATATTGATTTTGGCATCGGTGTTTTTCCCTTGAATTAAAAGCTAGGGGATCGATGGAAAATTTGAAACTTCATTGGGGGGGTCAACAAGCCAAAAATGTTTGCGAACCTCTGGGTTAGACTGAATTAGAACAAGATACCTTAAATCAGTATAATCAAGTTAGACTGAGTTCGGTTTGGTATAAATTAATTTGGTTTAAGTTAGGTCAAGTAAATCATTCTGGGCAAAAGTCGCTGGTGTGGCCAAACTTAACTTGTGCACTGAAGCCTCTCTGTGTTCTGAAACTTGCACATCCTCACATGGCACCAGTCTGTCCACTACACGCTGATGAGGAGACACTCTACTTTATGACACGCTTACGAGGCAGTCCACTCTCACACTCCCACATTTGGAGGAGAAGAGAGGAGAGGAGAGGAACGGAAAGGATAGGAAGAGAAAGAGGGGTAGACAGGGCAATTAGACAGGACAGAAGAGGAGAGGAGAGGAGAGCAACGGAAAGGATAGGAAGAGAAAGAGAGGGGTAGACAGGGCAATTAGACAGGACAGGACAGGAGAGGAGAGGAAAGTATAGGAAGAGGAAGAGAAGGAAAGGGGCAGACAGGACAATTAGACAGGACAAAAGAGGACAGGAGAGGAAAGGAAAGGTGTAGCCGAGAGAAGGAAGAAAAAGAGGACGAAAAGGCGGTGGTAGTGAGAAGGCGGAGGAAGAGGAGGAGGAGGAGGAGGAGGAGGAGGAGGAGGAAGAGTAAAATCCCAAAATAAAGTAATGATCATCCACGACACAACTTTATCTGATGAGCCTTTCTGCCAAGTCAACACGTGGAGGCTAAAACAGAGACGAGTATATTCCCGCCACTTCTCCTCCTTTTCCTTATTTATCAAAGACGCCGCCGCGATGAAGCAGAATTTCTCCCCACAGACAGATGTTATGAGGGAAGTTTGTTTTTTTACTTTTTAACGAAGCAGAATGTTATCGATCTTTCTTGACTTCTTTTTTTTTTTTTACTCTTCACTAGTTTGATTCACGAGTGAGGAAGAGATAAGAGATAAGAGGAGCCACAGGAACACACTCCTTGACATTTTAGTACAAAGGAGTGATTCGTTATCGTCACCCTTCACTTCTTAGCTTATCCATCTTGCGTCATGAAGGAAAGAGAAAACAAAACAAAAAATAGGATATACAATAATGTCATGAGAACTGAACGCCTGAACCCAAGTTATTCAAAACACGTTAAGATTATAACAACAACAACATCAACATCATCATCATCTACTACTACTACTACTACTACTACTACTACTACTACTTCTATCACTACTATCACTGCTATTACTACTACTACTCTTACTATCATTACCATTACTACCACCACTACTATTACTACTATCATTACCACTACTATCACCACAACTACTACTACTACTACTACTACTACTACTACTACTACTACTACTGCTACTACTACTACTACTACTACTACTACTACTACTACTACTACTACTACTACTACTACTACTACTACTACTACTACTACTACTACTACTACTACTACTAATTGTCTTACTACTGATGTTTACTACTGTTGTTCCTATTGATGCTGCTGCTGCTGCTGCTGCTGCTGTTGCTGCTGCAGTAGTAGTAGTAGTAGTAGTAGTAGTGACAGAAGTAAACAGAATAAGAAAAAAAAAGAAAAGAAAAGAATAAGGAAAGGAAAAAGAAAAAAAAGAAAAGAAAAGAAAAGAGGAGGAAGAAGAAGAAAAGTAAAAGTAAAAGAAAAAGGAAAAAAAAGAAAATAAGAACAAGAACAAGAACAAGAACAAGAACAAGAACAAGAACAAGAAGAAGACTTTACATATGACCACAGAGAAGATTAGCTGGATCTTCACGAGCGTTCCCACTTGCAGCAACTTACAAAATAACATTATGTCACAAGAACCACAACAACGCCTTTAATCTTTTCATTACTGAGACGCAATTTTAGCAGGAGCTTTTGGTGTGATTGTACGATTTTATTGACATTAGGAAGATTTTATGGGGATCAGACGATTAATGGCCACAGTCTTCACTCTTTTTAATCCCCACATAAGTTTCTGAAGCTGTATAAAACCACCAAATAGTAAGCAGAATGAATAGGAAAACACGGCACGTACTGAAGGGATTAAAAACCAGTGTAACTTCATGTCAAGGCTTCAGGGTGTAGTGTTTCAGAATCCACACGCGAAGGGAAGATGAGGGGAAGTTACAAAAGCGAAGACAATGATGCAAGGGTCGTGTTAAGTGGCTTTATGGCTCCAGTGGCGACAGCAGATCTCAGTGTCATCCTGTTGTCTCACTACGGGAAGGAAAACTCGGCGAGATAAGGCAAAGGTTGGAATAACAGTGATAAGATTACATTTCCCACATGGCCCGGATTTCCCCCGCTCGTATTTACCCATTCATGTTTACACGTGTGCGACGAATGGCCCTCTTCGTGTTCGCTTTGGTAACGTGCGGCCAGACTTATCATGCCTTGGTCCTGGTGACGCTTGATCCGTGCCATACTGCTAACTGTACCGATTAACCCCTTCAATACTGGAACGCATTTTTAACATCAGTTTTGGGTATGATTGTATGATTTTGTTTAGATTAGGAAGGGTCTATGGGGGTCAGAAGATTAATGGGGAGTCTTCACTATTCGAATCCCCACGTAAGTTAAGTTTCTGAAGCTGTATGAAATCACCAAACAGTAACCAGAATGAATATGAAAACATGTCATTGCACTGAAGGGGTTAATATCGAAATATCTTGAGTGCTTCCATCTAAGGGTTAGGTTATAAGGTCAGGTTGGAGTAAAGTCAGGTTAGCTTTAGATTTGTTCAGTTCATTAATTTCATTGTTAATTCCTTCATTGTAAAGATACTGAATTAAAACAAGAAGCATTATATTTTTGCCCATTAATGAAAAACCCATCAAAATTAATAGGTTAACTCAACTTTACCTTCACCTCCGAACCTCTAATTATAACACTCGTAAGATGGGTCCTAATAAAGGGTTACCTCAATAGTGGCCTCTTATGTGTTTCACTGTTTGATCTGCTGCAGTCTCTGACGAGACAGCCAGACGTTACCCTACGGAACGAGCTCAGAGCTCATTATTTCCGATCTTCGGATAGGCCTGAGACCAGGCACACACCACACACCGGGACAACAAGGTCACAACTCCACGATTTACATCCCGTACCTACTCACTGCTAGGTGAACAGGGGCTACACGTGAAAGGAGACACACCCAAATATCTCAACCCGGCCGGGGAATCGAACCCCGGTCCTCTGGCTTGTGAAGCCAGCGCTCTAACCACTGAGCTACCGGGCGTGCTTTCCTTGACGTGGCTTTGAGTGAACTGTAACTCTTTAATCGATCTGTTTTCACTTTATTATCTTAACACAGCCTCCTTATGTGGGTTGACTCTATCTTTGCTTACTGCTTATCATTGGCCAATATGTGTCATCTCTCTCTGTCCAGTCGCTCACCTCATCCGTCTTGTGAGGATGGTGACCGCGACCTCAATAGTAACCCATCCTTGTATCACTTCTGGTTTCATTATTTGAATTGCTAATGCCTATTGAAAACAACCTGTCCTAAAATACCAATACCTGCAGCACCACAGCCACCAGCTGTCCACAAACCACTATAAATAAAAATTGCTTGCGCCACTAATGGGTGAAAAAGCTAAACAGCGCTTCCCATACTCTTCAAGTACACCTACAGGCGCTATAGGCCATAACATTAGAAATAAAGAAAAAAAAATCTCACCAATGCCTTACTGCAGTGCAAGTACTTCATGTCATCAATATCTCCATTGTGTGCTGCCTCATACGCTTCATGACTATAAAAACAGGTTCATAAAGCAGGATTTCTTTCTAAATCCATGCGGTGAATCTGTCACCAACTCATCCCCATCAACGTGACCAATAATATTTCTCGCAGTGACAGCCTCCATTACTCTAAGAAGGTTCCACATGAGGCCAGGCAGACTGACGACACCTTCACATTAACGTTTCATCTCCTTTGTTGAAAATGGAGATTACATTCGTTTGTCTCCACATTCACGGATTTCCGGAAATCATCACCTTTAGGAACTAATTCGGCCCTTGGCATGAAATTTGTGGTATTATAATTTTGTTGTTGAAAAAAAAAAAAAAAAAACAGCATCGAAAGAAAGCAGTGGTTTAGTAGTGAGCGCTCTCTGACGTCGTGTTCTTGGGACGAGTTTGAATCGAGTCCTGCCAGAAGCTGGTTGGTCACTTAACACTCCATAGACACGTGGCCCATGAACACCAAAATACTTCCTGTCCACCATCACCATCACCATCACCAACACCATCACCATCACCACCACCACCACCATCACCACCACCACCACCACCACCACCACCTCCATGGGAACTTTTGAGGGGTGAGAGGGAGGGAGGGTGCATGAACCTCTACAAAGGCATCACTCTGAAGTCCTGCCTCAGCCACCA
This sequence comes from Portunus trituberculatus, assembly GCF_017591435.1. NCBI lineage: Eukaryota > Metazoa > Arthropoda > Malacostraca > Decapoda > Portunidae > Portunus > Portunus trituberculatus. Next base: position 12,967,640 of record NC_059264.1, read on the forward strand.
TGGGGAATGGGGTGGAGGTGCAGGTGATCACTGAACCTCCACAAATACAAAAGGCCAACCATCCAAGCATAAAGAAATAAAACAGTAGCAGCGTAATTGTCTACCGAGGAAATAAACTAAGGAAAAAAAAGTAGTAGTAGTAGTAGTAGTAGTAGTAGTAGTAGTAGTAGTAGTAGTAGTAGTAGTAGAAGTAGT
>NC_059264.1:12970334-12985334 GCF_017591435.1 Portunus trituberculatus
ACAAATGCTACCTAGAAAATTAAACATATATGATAAAACTACACAAACTTAAGACCTTAACGTTAATATAAAAAAATAAAACTACCTGAAGATACATAGACCCGTATTCTAAAATGCTTAGGCTTTAGTTGAAGATAGTCGTGCTTTAAGAGTATTTTCATGGTTTTGGTGATGGACTGGTAAGGTTTCTAGTTTATCAAAAAGGAGAAACTGTCTCGAAAACCTGGCCAGTTGTCTCTGTGGTCATGGAAAATTACCGTGGTGAGAATAGGGGCTACACACACACACACACACACACACACACACACACACACACACACACACACACACACACACACACACACCGCGTAGTGTAGTGGTTAGCACGCTCGACTTACATTCGAGAGGCCCGGGTTCGAGTCCCGGTAAGCGGCGAGGCAAATGGGCAAGCCTCTTAATGTGTAGCCCCTGTTCACCTAGCAGTAAATAGGTACGGGATGTAACTGGATGGGTTGTGGCCTCGCTTTCCCGGTGTGTCAACGTTGTGTGTTGATGTGGTCTCAGCCCTACCCGAAGATCGGTCTATGAGCTCTGAGCTCGCTCCGTAATGGGGAAGACTGGCTGGGTGACCAGCAGGCGACCATGGTGAATTACACACACACACACACACACACACACACACACACACACACGAAAATAGATAGTAGATATAGATGGACAGATAGATACTAACAACAAATTCATGAACAAACAAGGCATAAGTATATATCAATCATCATTACGTTATTCTCTATGTGAAATAAACAAAAATAAATAGATTAAAGTATATAAATAGAAAAATACACTCATTTATTAACTCTCATATATTTACTTTCCCACACATTCACCCAACCACTTGTACGTTCCCGGCCACTTATACATCCAACCCCACATCCTGTTTATCATGCTCCACTCACTCACTCACTCACACACACACACACTCATCTCCTCATTTACCCAATAGCACTTTTATTCCTTCTTTCTTTCTCTCTCTCTCTCTCTCTCTCTCTCTCTCTCTCTCTCTCTCTCTCTCTCTCTCTCTCTCTCTCTCACGAGTATAAAAAGAAACTAAGGTAGATATAAATGATAGATAGATAGATAGATAGATAGATAGATAGATAACACACACACACACACACACACACACATTCAAGAATTTAATTGTCACCTGTAAAGTATTTAGTTCAAAGTCTTTCATTTTATGTGGTTAATATGTGATTATGTTACCAAGAACTCTAATCCTGTCGAAGATTTTAATATTTTCTACGACATTAACTGAAGAGATGGATATAAAAAACACTTAATCGGCTATTGCTTTTTTTTCTTTTTTTTTTTTTACGTTAAGGCCTAAAGCGCCTGTAGGCACACTTCAAGAGTGTATGGGAAGCGCTGTTCAGCTTCCGCCCATTAGTAGCGCAGGCAATTTTATTTATAGTGGTACCCATATTAGGACCCATATCACCCCCGAAGCTCATCTTGGGTGTAACCACCTAGAACCTGGGTATCATGGTGACATGTAGGTAACTTTAAACCACTCGACAAATGGCAAAGTGTTGCTTAGCTATTCACTGATTCTATTCATTAATGGTGACACTTTCTGACACTTTCTTTCATTTTTAAAAGCAGGAAATAAGGAATTAGGTGATCTTCCATGAATCTTCTGACCTCCATTGATCCTTCCTCATGCCAAAAAAATGGTCAAGTCGTACACAAATCTCAAGGTAAAAATATGTCCCAGTATTGAAGGACTTAATTTAGCCATATCTTTCAGGAAGCCAGTAAGAATTAATGGGAGAGTCCTGAAGCCTAACGTGACTGAGGAGTTTATACGGTAAGAGGTAGTGGTGGTGGTGGTGGTGATAGTCATGACATTGGGTGATCTTTTTAAAATTTCCTCATCTTTTCTTCTCTCTTCCATATTTGGTTAACATATTCACGAATCTCCCTCATACGTGAGAGAGAAGAGCACTGTTGGTTAGTCATATGTAACACGAGGTTGTTGCACCACGGCAGCCACACAGCGACCTTAGAATGACGAATCAGTGAACAGCGAGACAAACTTTTAGGCACCCCGCTGACCTGACCTGCCACGTGTAGACCTGACAGGCTTTTACACCTTCCTTCATTTTCTTGTGTTATTATGTAGGATTGCACTTGCTAATAACTGGATAGATAGAAAAGTGTTTGCACAGATGAATAAATAAGTTGATAGATATATTTCAACGTATACGCAAACTTTTATTCACTCACACACACACACACACACACACACACACACACACACACACACACACACACACACACACATGTAGAAAAAAGAAAAGGATTAGAGGTATATATATAAATGATAGATAAATAGATAGATAGAAAGATAGATAGATACACACACACACACACACACACACACACACACACACACACACACACACACGAGTATAGAAAGAAAAAATATAAATGACAGATAGATAGATGGATAGACACACACACACACACACACACACACACACACACAGGGCAGTGGTGACATTTTAGAGGAGTGTTGAGAGTTGACAGCGGGAAAGACAGAGGTGAAAGCCGCTAGATAAGATGGTTGAGAGGAATGCCTGGCGGTAAACACAGGACGCCGGGCAGGATGTTAGATAGCATGAGAAATCTGGATCATATTCTGAACCACTGCTACGCCCCGACTTCAATACATCTAAAGGCTCTAGTTGAAGCTACACGAGCTTTTTTAAGATTATCTACACAATTCTAAAGGCAGATATTATTAAGAGCCCGGCTTATTAACTCAGAGAGAGAGAGAGAGAGAGAGAGAGAGAGAGAGAGAGAGAGAGAGAGAGAGAGAGAGAGAGAGAGAGAGAGAGAGAGAGAGAGAGAGAGAGAGAGAGAGAGCAGTGTTTCTTAATATGGACCAAAGAAAAATGCTCATAGAAGGTGTGTGTGTGTGTGTGTGTGTGTGTGTGTGTGTGTGTGTGTGTGTGTGACGAGGGTGAGTAAGCGAGGGTAAGATAACAGTAAGGACGTGGGCGGGCGTGAGAGGATATATGACGCCCACCAAAGAATCCAGCTATAAAGTTCATTTTTTTGCCTTTTTTTATTGTTTTTCTGTTGAGTGGCTTGGAAATATTGCCAGGAAGGGATGCCGTAAGATTACAGCAATGTTGTCATCAATAAGGCATGTAACCAGGGGTGTGTGTGTGTGTGTGTGTGTGTGTGTGTGTGTGTGTGTGTGTGTGTGTGTGTGTGTGTGTGTGTGTGTGTGTGTGTGTGTGTGTGTGTGTGTGTGTGTGTGTGTGTGTGTGTGTGTGTGTCTATCTATCTTTCTATTTATCTATTTATCTATCATTTATATATACCTCTAATCCGTTTCTTTTTTTTCTATATTTGTGTGTGTGTGTGTGTGTGTGTGTGTGTGTGTGTGTGTGTAAGTGAATAAAAGTTTGCGTATACGTTGAAATATATCTATCAACTTATTTATTCATCTGTGCAAACACTTTTCTATCTATCCAGTTATTAGCAAGTGCAATCCTACATAAGAACACAAGAAAATGAAGGAAGGTGTAAAAGCCTGTCAGGTCAACACGTGGCAGTCCCTGTGTGAACAAAGCTGCATAATTTCACTTATCATCCTCATCCATAAATTTGTCTACTCTTTTAAAGCTCCATATTGACTCAGCATTAAAAACATGATTACTGAGTCCGTTCCATTCGTCAACCACTCTTTTAGAAAACCAGTTCTTTCCCATTTCTCTCCTAAACTTAAATTTCTCAAGCCTAAACCCATTATTTCTGGTTCTGTTGACTACTGATCCTATAAAACTTAGCTCATGTCCCCTTTGTTATGACACCACTAACATGATTACTGAGTTCGTTCTATTCATCAACCACTCTATTAAAGAACCAGTTCCTTCCCATTTCTTTCCTAAACTTAAATTTTTCAAGCCTGAAACCATTATTTCTGGTTCTATTGGCTACTGATCCTAAGAACTTTGCTCATGTCGCCTTTGCTATAAACCTTATACCACTTAAATACTTCTATCAGATCCCCTCTTAATCTACGTCTCTCTAATGAACGAAAATTTTGTTTCTCCAGTCTCGCTTCGTAGTAAATATCCCTCATTCCCCTTTATCTTTTTAGACATTCTCCTTTCCACTGATTCTAATAGAGCTCTATCCTTCCTACATTGTGGGGACCAGACCTGCACCACATACTCGTAATCTAGATACGGTCTGACAAGCGCCAAATAATTCTAATATTATTTCGGGTCTTCTGCTTTTAACATTTCTAAAAATTAATCCTAGTATCCTATTTGCCTAATTTCTCGCCTCTGCATTGTTTACTTAGACCAAGATCGGAGCTAACTATAACTCCTAAATCTCTTTTCATATTCTGAACCCACCAGGGCTTCCTTGTTTATTGTGTACCTATTGTGTGGATTTCTTCTATCTGTGGTAAGTATTTTTTGCATTTGTTAATGTATTTAAATTTGGAGAATAATAAATCTCTCGTAACCTCAATCTCTGCTTCCTTCCTTTCTTCACACACACACACACACACACACACACACACACACACACACACACACACACACATTTGGCTGCCACGTCTATCCGCCTTCTTCACCACTAAGCACGCGCGGCACAAATCGCACAGAGACACCCGTTTTAGTCAGAGCGGAGGAGGACAGCACCTAGCTTCTTAGGTTAGGTCGTGACCCCTAAGCCTCTCTGTGTCCTGCATTCATAAAAGCTTCCGTGTCTTGTCTCGATTTTTTTTTTTTTTTTTTTTTTACATGGTCTAAAAAGTGACGCCCTGGTGAGGAATGAGTCACAGCACCACGGAAAGTGATATACATTAACCCCTTCAGTACTGGGGCGAAGTTTTTCCTTGGGTGTGATTAAACGATTTTATTGACATTAGGAAGGCTCTATGGAGGTCAGAAGATTAACGGCCACAGTCTTCACTATGTTAATCCTTACATAGCTTTCTGAAGCTGTAAAAATCACCAAATACTACCCAGAACGCATATGAAAACGTGTCATGGTACTGAAGAGGTTAAGAACATAACACAAGGGGAGCTGCAGCAAGCCATGAAAATTACTATATAAACTTACATGTCTAACCTATTGCCTTTCCAGTATCTTCACTTAAGACATACGCATGAAGCTTAAGTTACTAATGACACCAGAGATATGAATGAGGAAAAAAAGTGAAACTATAAATAAGTTGTATCCAAAATGAAAACAACTCTTCACAAACAACATTCGTAAGAGAAACATAACACACATACATACAATAGTGGAATAACTACTACAATCATGAAATAATTGCTAATAGATAATAATAAACGATACCTCCTTATTTTTACCTAGTATTTGTATTTTTTTTTTCCAACGCTCCCTATGGACTCAGCACGGACAACGTGATTATCTGAGTTCATTCTATTCATCTACCACTTTATTCTCCAACCGATTGTTTACTGACTTCTTTCTTACATCTAACATTATAAAGCTTGAACCCATTACCTTGCCCAATCGTGACAAGAGGCCCAGAGGATTTTATTCACGAATCACGTCACGCTTGTTACATTGTCTTGATTCATAAATACAGGAACGACACTCTAGCAAAGAGAAGCATAATGAACACACCTCATGAACACACGTCCCACTAGAACCTACACATTATTCATCACGTCACTATCTCGTCACGCCACGCCACCATTCCGTCATATTCCTTGAAATCAAAGACATAACGAATATATGACACGCTGACAGGACGGTGACGGGTAAGGATGTGGTGTGAATCAGCACTTAAGCAAAACAAGGAAAGAGGATACTGGGTGCTATTGGTAAAGAGTTTGCGGCAAGGTGATGCAAGGCCAGGACAGACCAGGAAAGATGGAGGGCAGGATACAAAGGGCTCCTACTCGAAGGGAAGGACGTGCAGGAAGGACACACATCACCAAAAAAGATACAGGAGAGGATAATGGCTACTACTGGTAAGGAGTTTGCGGCAAGGTGATGCAAGGATAGGGCAGACTAGGAAAGATGTAGGGCAGGATACAAGGGACTTCTGTTCGAGCGTGCAGAGGAATGCAGTACATGGGGAAAGAGGTGCAGGAAGGACAACAAATCACCAGAAAAGATGCAGGACAGGATAATGGTAAAGAGTTTGAGGCAAGGTGATGTAAGGACAGGGCAGACCAGGAAAGATGCAGGGCGGGATACAAGGGACTTATGTTCGAGCGTGCAGAGGAATACAGTACATGGGGAAGGAGGTGCAGGAAGGACAACACATCACCAGGCAAGATGCGGGACAGGACAGCGGCCGTTGTGATTCCAGTGTGACACGAGAGGAATGATATTCTCAAACACTTCTGCGCCGAATCCACTACTTTTAAAAGGCTCTAATTGCAGTTACAAACTTTTGAAGATGTTTTTTTTTATGTTTCTAGTGGTACATTAACATGATTTCTACACTATCTACATGAAAAAATAATCTTGGAAAGTTAGTTAATCATCTTTGTAACTTTTGAAAATAGTCATAGCGACGTAGCATCTCCCTTTACTTTCAAAAACCTCTTAATGTTTCTTTGTTTTCTTTCAGCTATTCTTATGACTCTAGTGACAAATTAAAAAAGATTTCTACATTATCAACAGGAGAAACAGTCTTTAGAACCGGAAAGTCATCCCTGTGGCCTTTGCCAAGTTGTCGGGGAGAGAGAGCAAGGCATTTCTGAGTACGGGCCAAGTTACTGAGGCAACGTGATGCAAGAACGGTGCAGGGAAAAGACCAGGAAAGATGCCGCACTAAATACTGGCGGCTGTGGTCTGAGTGCAACACGAGGACTATTGCACTGAGGGAGCGTGATGCAAGAAGGTCACTGCGGGGAAAAAGACAAGACAGGACAGGCCAAGGCAAGACTAGCGATGCTTGACTATTGGTGACGCAATGAGACAAGGAGTAAGCTTTTTCAACTCTCTCTCTCTCTCTCTCTCTGAACTACTTTAGAAGATGATCCCTCGGGTTTTCAACGATGTTTTTCCTAATGGTGACTTGTATTTTCAGCCTATTTGTATTATCACAAGGACTCTTCACATGGGTCATTGTCAATTATAGTAGGATTTTATTTTATTCCAAAATGGGAGAGGAACTAGCTAAGGAGGCGGTGGCGTAGTAGATAAGGTGGTGAGCGTGAGATCGGGCAGACGTCCACGCATAGGTTCGAATCCCACCACGTACCGCTTTGAAACTATGCCATTTATCGAATGGTTAAAAGTTACCTACATGTCAGCATGATACCCAAGTTCTAGGTGGTTACACCAAAGATGCGCTTGAGTGGTGATATGGGCCCCTATATGGGTACCGCTATAAATAAAATTGCCTGCGCCACTAATGCGTGGAAGCTTAACAGTGTTTCCGATACTCTTCAAGTAGACCTACAGACGCTATAGATCATAACATAAAAAAAAAAAGAAAATACAAAACTAAAGATCTATTCCAGCATATACAGAATTAAACATCTAGTACAACCTATGCAGAACTATTGCTTGAAGACTCCACTAACGACAAGACTCACAAAGATTAGATAAATTTATGGATGATGACGTTAGGTGGAATTAGGCAGCTTTGCTCATACAGGGACTGCCACGTGTAGACCTGACAACCGCTTGAAGATTCCCTCCTTTCTTATGTCCTCATGTAAAAGCATTCTTGAAAACCTTAACAGCTTCCTATACACTTTCAAGAACGAGGGTTATAAAAGCAAACACACTAGAAAACTCCAGAAACATCGACGACAGCCTACCAAACTATCTCTTGCAAACTTCATTAATGGTAAGATTCATAAAACACTTGAAACTTTTCCTCCTCCTCCTCCTCCTCTTCTTCTTCTTCTTCTTCTTCTTCTTCTTCTTCTTCTTCTTCTTCTTCTTCTTCTTCTTCTTCTTCTTCTTCCTCCACGTGATAAGAAATCCATGAATAAAAGAAATATTGTCTGCTTCTTATTCAAAGGTAAGGGTGATTTTGAAAGCAACTCCTCTTCCTCCTCCTCTTCTTCTTCTTCTTCTTCTTCCTTTTTTTCTTCTTTTTTGTTCCTCCTTCTCTTCTTCTCCTCCACTATCTCTTCTCTTTCCTCCTCCTCCTCTCCTTCTACCTCTTGTCTTTTCCTACTCCTCCTCCTCCTCCTCCTCCTCCTCCTCCTCTTCCTCTTCCTTTTCTCCCTTCTCATCTCCTCTCCTCTCCTCTTCTCCTCCTCTTCCTCTGCCTCTCCTCTTTTCCTCTTTCTCTTCCTCTTCTTCTACCTCTTCTCTTTTCCTCTTGCTCTTCCTCCTCCTCTTCTTCTACCTTTCTCTTCTCCTCCTCCTCTTCTACCTACCTTCTTCTCTTCTCCTCCTCCTCTTCTTCTACCTCTTCTCTTCTCCTCCTCCTCCTCTTCCTCTACCTCTTCTTTTTTTTCTCTCCTCCTCGTCCTCTGCCTCCTATATTTCCTCCTCATCTTCCTCCTCTACCACTTCTTTTTTTCCTCCTCCTTCTCTTCTACTCTCCTCTCCTCTCTCCTCTCCTCTCTCCTCTCCTCTCCTCTCCTCTCCTCTCCTCTCTCTCTCCTCCTCCTCCTCCTCCTCCTGCTCGTTCGTGATAGGAAATCCATAAATAAAATCTTAAAAATGCTAAATACTATCGTCTGTTTCTTCTTTTCTAGATTTATGGGTGATTTTGAAAGCAACTCACAATTACTCTCCTCTTCCTCCTCTTCCTCCTCCTCCTCCTCTTCCTCCTCCTCCTCCTCCTCCTCCTCCTCCTCCTCCTCCTCCTCCTCCTCCTCCTCCTCCTCCTCCTCTTCTCATGACTTGCACTCAGACAGACGCACCGAGGCGGGAAGTCCGAGGTTATTTTCTGACGTTGTTTCATCTCGAGGTATGCAGATCCAGGTCTTTTTATACTGCAAGAACGACAGACAGATAGACAGACGGATAAGCTCTCTCTCTCTCTCTCTCTCTCTCTCTCTCTCTCTCTCTCTCTCTCTCTCTCTCTCTCTCTCTCTCATACACTTCGGGTCACACAGATTGCCAAGTATTTTCCTAGTCGTGTTGAAGGAAAGGTTGCAGGAAGGACATAAGGAGTGGCAGGTAAGGGAGGAACCAGTGAGGCTAGTGGTTGATGACAGAAAATGATGAGTTGTGTAATAGTTGTGTGAATGGAGCATTGATAGACAGATAGACAGACAGACAGACAGAGAAACGCATAGACAGACAGAGTAATGGATAGATAAGTAGATGGATAGAAGAAAGAAATAAGAAAAAAAGGATACAGTTTAAAAGAAAAAAACAGGAAATGATAGAAAAAAGGATGGAAACTGAAGAAAATAGACAAAGAAAGAAGGAAAGAATGAACGAAAGCACGAATGAATGAAGAAATAAAGGAACAAATCAAGAACGTTCAAAGTCAGCAAGAAAGAACTTAGATTTATGAAAAAAATATATATTCTAAAACATTTCTATATAAAGAGAGAGAGAGAGAGAGAGAGAGGTGGATGAGTCAGTGGGATGTGTCATTGGTCGTGTTCTCTCTCTCTCTCTCTCTCTCTCTCTCTCTCTCTCTCTCTCTCTCTCTCTCTCTCTCTCTCTTTCCTGTTTACTCAAGATCCAGTCACGTCACCGCCTCACCAACACCACGAGCTTGTGACTAAAATCTATCGTCTCCTCCCTTCCCTCTGTCCTCCCCACCCAGTTCCCGCCCTGTATCCTTTCCGCCCTGTACCCTTCCCGTCCTGTACCCTTCCCGCTCTGTACCCTTTCCGCCCTGTATCCTTTCCGCCCTGTATCCTTTCCGCCCTGTACCCTTCCCGCCCTGTACCCTTCCCACCCTGTACCTTTTTCACCCTGTACCCTTTCCACCCTGTACCCTTCCTGCCCTGTTGCACCCGTCACGCCTACAAGCTTTCTCACCCACGTCTTTGCATTCTTGTGCCGGTGAAGTGTTGAATCATCGAATCTGTTGTCTTTGGCTACCCCCTGTGTGTGTGTGTGTGTGTGTGTGTGTGTGTGTGTGTGTGTGTGTGTGTGTGTGTGTGTGTGTGTGTGTGTGTGTGTGTGTGTGTGTGTGTGTGTGTGTCAACATTACATTTTATTTATATATATATATATTAAAAAACACACATGCGTAATATTAAGGCAAGATTATGATGGATGATAAGGTAGTATGCTTTAATGCAGTGCTTCTCATCCTTTTCTTCTTAAATGATGTCAAGTCGTAGGAAGTTGGCAGGCAGGGAGTTCTAGAGTTTACCAGAGAAAGGTAAGAATGAATAAGAGTATTGGGTAACTCTTGCATTAGAGAGTTGGACATAGTAAGCCTAGGAAGAGACACGTCTGATATAGAATAGGAGGTTAGGACTGACTGCTACATTCAAATCACTAAATAATACCCCTGAAAAAAGTTAGCCACTGTCCCTCCACCAATATGTGACTATCTATATCTTCAAAACATCTTAGAACTGAGAGCTGACCACGTATGATATTTTGAGTCTGGCAACCCCATTTGGTGACGAGACCCGAGAAATTCAAATCACTATAAAGTACCCCAAAAAAAAGTTAGCCACTGTCCCTCCACCAATATGTGACTATCTATATCTTCAAAACATCTTAGAACTGAGAGCTGACCACGTGCGATATTTTGAGTCTTGGTGATCCCATTTGGTGACGCGACCCGAGGTTTGGAAAGAGGGATTTAGTTGGGTGTAATTCAGACTTTGATTATGTTAATGGCTGGCCTATCTGAAGGGGGAGCTCTTTCATTTTTTTCAGAGAGAGAGAGAGAGAGAGAGAGAGAGAGAGAGAGAGAGAGAGAGAGACAGGAGAGGACGAAGGGGGTTAGGTTCACCTTTATGTCCTCTACACCCTCCAGAGTGCTGTCTCACCTAACATCTGTGTGTGTGTGTGTGTGTGTGTGTGTGTGTGTGTGTGTGTGTGTGTGTGTGTGTGTGTGTGTGTGTGTGTGTGTGTGTGTGTGTGTGTGTGTGTGTGTGTGTGTGTGTGTGTGTGTGTGTGTGTGTGTGTGTGTGTGTGTGTGTGTGTGTGTGTGTGTGTGTGTGTGTGTGTGTGTGTGTGTGTGTGTGTGTGTGTGTGTGTGTATCTTGTGTGTGTGTGTGTGTGTGTGTGTGTGTGTGTGTGTGTGTGTGTGTGTGTGTGTGTGTGTGTGTGTGTGTGTGTGTGTGTGTGTGTGTGTGTGTGTGTGTGTGTGTGCGCTGAATCGTCTAGTTCCTGTTTCGCAATTACACAAAACTCTTGTCCGAAGAAAGCTTAGATATATATATATATATATATATATATATATATATATATATATATATAGAGAGAGAGAGAGAGAGAGAGAGAGAGAGAGAGAGAGAGAGAGAGAGAGAGAGAGAGAGAGAGAGAGAGAGAGAGAGAGAGAGAGAGAGAGAGAGAGAGAGTGTGCGTGTGTGTGTGTGTGTGTGTGTTTCGTTCATTTTTCTCTATTCTGTATTCTGTCAATTTGTCTTTATCTTTCTTTCTTTCCTTCCTTTTTCCCACTTTCTTTCTTTTTCTTTCATTCTTTACATTATGAGTGAAGGTTAAATCAAAGATAAGAAATTTTCTTTTTTTTCTCTATAAGTGAACAAGATCCTGAGGTAATGAGCTTCTCTCTCTCTCTCTCTCTCTCTCTCTCTCTCTCTCTCTCTCTCTCTCTCTCTCTAATGGCTTTCTTCCGACTAAAGTGTTGCGTTATTGCGAAAGAGGAAGCAGGCGACTCAGCGCACGCGCGCGCACACACGCACACACACACGTATGCAGCACGCACGCACGCACACACACACACACACACACACACACACACACACACACACACACACACACACACACACACAGGTGTTAGGTGACACTGCACTCTGGAAGGTGTAGAGGACATGCAGGTGAAAATAATCCCCCTTCGCCCCCTTCTCTCTCTCTCTCTCTCTCTCTCTCTCTCTCTCTCTCTCTCTCTCTCTCTCTCTCTCCAGAACTATTTTCAAATGTCACATATGATAAGTGGAGTTTGCATGCGCCTTTTTTTTTTTTTTCAAATAACCACCAGAACGACAAGCCTCTGTAATTTCTGATACCACAGCCTGTTATTGTTTTTTTCAAATGTAACAGGATCACTGAGCAGGGGAAACAATAAAAAGAAAAGAGGAAAAGTAATCCCACTAAGGCGTCACTCCCGAAAGAGATGTCAAGCGAATCATCCAAAACTGAAGGACAAATATCATGAAACCTGGCTTTTGAAAGAGTTCAAGTTAAAGGAAGGAGGAAATACTGCCAGAAAGTTCCAGAATTTACCAGAGGAACAGATGAATGACTCATAACTCTAACACTAACAGGTAGACAGGATAGGAGTGGACGAAGGAAGAGTTTTGTGTAGCGAGGCTGCGGGAGGAGGGAAGGCATGCAGTTAGGAAGATCAGGAGAGCAGTTGGCATGAAAATAGCTGTAGAAGATAGCAAGAGATGCAACATTACGGCTATGAGAAAGATGCTGAAGACAGTCAGTTAGAGAAGAGGAGTTGATGAGACGAAAACCTTTTGGTTCCATCTTGTCTAAAACAGAAGGAAGAGTGGAGCTCCCACCTCCCCATATATGTGACGCATACTCAATACATGGGCGGATAAGGCCTCTGTACAGAGTTAGGAGCTGCAAGGTGAGGAAAACGGGCGGCAACGACACGGAACATCCAACTTCATAGAAGCTGTTTTAACTGGAGATGAGATGTGAAGCTTCCAGATTAGATTATAAGTGAAGGACCGACCGAGGATGTTCAGTGTAAAAGAGGGAGGCCAACTGAGTTAAGACGCAGAAACGTTTGAGAATGCTGACTCAGATTAAGATAAGGAGTGTAAATTTTATGAGGCATTGGGGGGTCAGATAGCCAAGTAAAGTCATACACTGTCATATAGTTGCATAAGCTTTATGCTGAACTACACGGAAAGCGGTTCACGTTATATTTTGTGAGGTTCAGCTCCATCTGGCATACCTTCCTTACAGTCTGCGTCATCGTCACCGCCACGTCATACACAGTATCAGATCGTATTCTGAAACACTGCGCCACATCCTGACCACATTCAGAAGGCAGCAGTAGCAGTAACAGTAGTAGTAGTAGTAGTAGTAGTATAATGGTAATAATAAAACATCATCATCAGTGTCACGGAGATGGAACAAAGCCACAAAAAAAAGCAAAAACAACAACAACAACAACAACAAGGCGGCATGGAGATGGATAGCAAGACCTTAGCGACAAGGCAACAAGCACACCACTGTCAGGACAAGCGCACACGTGGCAATGCTGTGCTACCACTATGTATGCAAGTGTGGGAGTGCATCAGACGCCGGACCAAAATACTGTGTTTGATCTCGCTAGGCTGTCTGTAAACACTCTAAAGACTCGCTCACCCCCGCTGGTCCCTCTTGCATAACGCAGCAGGAGCAAATCAAAGCAGCGGCCTCACACAGTCAAAGGGAGACACAGAGTACAGCGTATCTAGTCACTGAGATCCAACGTGGCTTGAAATGTGACACGCGACGCTCGGCACACTCTGGTCATTCCCCAGGCCTTGTGTGTTACGTTATGCAGGTGACCGGAGAAGGAAGGTAAACTCTGATACCTTGTTGGAGTGTACAATCTGAGTGTAATTGACTTTTTTATCGACTTTTGGGTTATTTCTATATATTCATCTATTTACTTTATTTCTTTGACTTGCTGAAGACCGGGCACTTCTTCATGTGGTGGTCTCTATATAGAACATCGAGTCGATATATTTATGTCTATCTACCTATCATCACTGTCTATCATTCTTGTCTTTTTCTAGTTCCTATTTTCAGCACTGCCAACCTGTGAACAAATTTTCTATCACCTTTTATAATTTCTTTTTTGTCTACTAAAATTATATTTGGTTCTGGTCAGACCACATTTTAACTATGCGATGCAATTTGGTTCCTACATTACAGGAAGGATATAGGTCTATTGGAGTCTGTGCAAAGGAGAATGTCTAAAAAGATACAGGGGATGAGGGATATTCCCTATCAAGCGAGATTGAGGAAACTCTTTTGCATTCCTTAGAGAGACGCAGGTTGAGAGGAGACCTGATAGAAGTATTTAAGTGGTATAAGGATTATAACAAAGAGGACATGAGCGAAGTTCTTAAGATCAGTAGCGGGGACAGAACCAGAAATGATGGGTTTAAACTTGAAAAATTCAGGTTTAGGTGGAAAATGGGAAGAAACTGGTTTTCCAATAGAGTGGTTGATCAGTGGGACTGACTCAGTGGTCATGTAGTCAGTGCTGAGTCATTAGGGTACTCTGAAAGAAGATCAGATAAATTTATGGATGGAATTAGTTAGCTTTGCTCATACAGGGACTGCCATGTGTAAGCCTTGCGACCTCTTGCAGCTTCCACCTTTTCTTATGTTATGTTCTAATCTAACTTCATCAAGACTGGACCCGTTACTGTTAGTTCTTACTATTGTGGCGGTTCTCCTGTTGATTTTAAAGATTTCTATTATTCTTTTTTCATATTGCGTGGTATTTGTTTTTTTTCCTGCCACCTGTGGAGGAAGAATTGGAGGGAGGGCTTTACTGCTTGACATTTGCTGCCTTACAGACGAGATGATGAAGCAGGTCTGTTGTTTGCCATTCCTCACTGTTACAAGCAGCCATATGTAAGACCAGCACACCTGGTGTTGTTTGTCACTGTGTTGTGTTACAAATAGTTATAGTAGAATCAGCTGGCTTGTTACTCGCAATTCCTCTTCATATCAAGAAGGTGGACAAGGATCAGCAGGCGTGTTATTCGTCATGCCTCCGTGTTATTTCATTACCGCAGGATTCCATGAAGAGAGTGTGTCATGGGAGAGGCAGGCGTGGCGGCAGTAATGGCTTCCTGGAGCAGTGCATGAAGGACACAGCACCAGCCATGGCGGCACGTATGC
>NC_059264.1:12990334-13002834 GCF_017591435.1 Portunus trituberculatus
TGACGTTGTTCACAGGAAAATCATTTTCGAAAACTCGACTAATCAACTCAGTGGCCTTAGAAAACATTTTTGATGAGAAAGCAGAACGTTCATGAATACAAGCAAGCGTGAATATGTCAGGTCACAGGTGGGAGTATTGTAGAGAATGGATAAAGCTAGAGACAATAATGAGGTGGGATAGGTATAGAATGTCAGATGGGAACAAAATATAGATAGAAATAAAAAAAGTTGAAATGGAACAAATGGTCCGTACGTATCAGGAGAGACGAGGAGTGTGTGGGAAGGAACATCGTGAAAGTTTATCTATCCGGCAGAAGAAAGAGAGGAAGACACGAGAGAAGTTAGGAGACAAAAGCGTGTGGAAGAAGTCGGAGAAGTCTGATACGCTGCGGCGACCCGTGACGGAAGCTCCCTGGAAAAGTGAAGGCACCCCGCCCATCACCAGCCTTGGATAGAACACACAGGATATAGAAAACACAGAACAGCGTAAAGAGAAACAGAGGACTCCACCCCTCAACTTCTGCAAGAGACAAGTCACCATCACGTAGTTCTGGCATCGAAACTTAAACCAGTCAGTCAGTCAGTCAATAAATTAATAACTTTCTCTACTCCACCCCTTAACTTCTACTGAGACAAATCACCATCGCGTAGTTATGGGATCGAAACTTACACCAGTCAGTCAGTCAATAAATTAATCACTTTATCTAATCCTCCACTCACTGTAGCATCGTCAGAGGGAAAAAGGGCCTGTATAGTCTTTGATCATTCTATTCTTTTGTGTTGCTGGCCTTGTTTTTGCTGTTTCCATCTAATATTTATTTATTCACCTTATCTATATATATGCCTTCTATTTTCAAACACAACTGCACTTCACCTCCACTATTTCAAAAAGCTTTATTTAAGTTTACACGAGTTTTTTAAGATATTTTTACGTTTCCAGAGCCAGAGTGACAAGATTTCTACACTCTTACCTGGAGAAACACTCTTGAAAACCCCGGTAGTCATCTCCGTGACCTTAGAAAATAATCGTGGTGAGAGAGCAAAGTGTTTCTGAATACGAGCCTATGTACTAAGACTGAGAGCTTAATCGCTTCCTTTGTTCCACAGAGGACAGGTTCGTAGCCTCCCGTCAAATGTCTAAATGAGAATACAACACAGTATGCAAGTTTTCTTTACATACTGAAGCAAATGTGTAATTAGTCTCTTGGTAAATATTTGAATGGTGATTGACATTAACAACACCAACATCATGAAGAAGAAGAAGAAGAAGAAGAAGAAGAAGAAGAAGAAGAAGAAGAAGAAGAAGAAGAAGAAGAAGAAGAAGAAGAAGAAGAAGAAGAAGAAGAAGAAGAAGAAGAAGAAGAAGAAGAAGAAGAAGAAGAAGAAGAAGAAGAAGAAGAAGAAGAAGAAGAAGAAGAAGAAGAAGAAGAAGAAGAAGAAGAAGAAGAAGAAGAAGAAGAAGAAGAAGAAGAAGAAGAAGAAGAAGAAGAAGAAGAAGAAGAAGAAGAAGAAGAAGAAGAAGAAGAAGAAGAAGAAGAAGAAGAAGAAGAAGAAGAAGAAGAAGAAGAAGAAGAAGAAGAAGAAGAAGAAGAAGAAGAAGAACAACAACAAGAAGAAGAAGAAGAAGAAGAAGAAGAAGAAGAAGAAGAAGAAGAAGAAGAAGAAGAAGAAGAAGAAAGAAGGAAGAAAAAGAACAACAACAACAACAACAACAACAACAACAACAACAACAACAAACAAGAAGAAAGAAGGAAGAACGCAGAAAGAAAGAAGGAAGAAGGAAGAAAGAAGAAGATGAAGAAGGAAAAAAGAAAGAAGACATGTGCTTTTGATCTGCTGTGTCAAGAACAATTTAGCAAGTGGCTCCTTTACGTCAGACAAAGAGAAATGGTCTTGTGGGAAATCACTGTGTTTTTGTCTCTACTGGGACGCATTTTTACCTTGAGTTTTGGGGTATGATTAGACCATTTTATTCACATCACTTATATGTTTTCTGTCTCCCACTAACCCCTTCATTACTGGGACGCATTTTTACCTTTAGTTTTGGAGTATGATTAGACCATTTTATTCACATTGGGAAATATCTATGGAAGTCAGAAGATTAATGGCCTGTCTTCATTATTTTAATCCCCCTAATAAGTTTCAGAAGCTGTATAAAAACGCCAAATAGTAAACAGGATATGAAAACGTGTCGTGGTACTGAAGGGGTTAAAACTAAATTACGTTACCGCTTCCTAAATGTTTGAATAATAGGGAAAGAAGAAAAATGAGACTGACAAGAAGGTGAAGCCACACAGCAACAAGACTGAACTACTCTCTTCTTCTACACTGAATATGCTCCGTCTGTGCTTAACTTATAATCTAAACTTCACATCACATATCTTGCTAAAATACCTTCAATAAAGTTACGCGTTCTGAGGTGTCTCCAGTCTTTCTCACCCTTCCAACTGTTAACTCTGTACAAGGAACTTAGCCGTCCATGTTTGGAGTACTCTTTGCATGTTTGGGGGAGGGTTCCACTCACACCGTTTAATTAGATAGGGTAGAATCAAAACCTTTTCGTGTTATGAGTTCCTCTCCTCTGACTGACTGACTGTCTTCAACCTCTTTTTCACTGTCGCTGTGTTGCACCTCTTGCTGTCTTCTACCAATATTTTCATGCCAATTTCTTTGATTTTGTTAACTGTATTCCTCCCTCCTCCCGCGGCTTCGCTACACAAGACTTTCTTCTTTCTTTTATCCCTACACTAATGCAAGAGTTAACTAGTACTCTTAATCATTTGTCCCTTTCTCTGGTCAACTCTGGAACTCCCTGCCTGCTTCTGTATTTCCATCTATTACTATTGACTCAATTAAGAGGAAGGTTTAAAGACATTTATCCCATTCTTTTTGGCCAACTCTCTTGACCATGTTCGGGAACTGGCATCTCAGAGAGTCTTTTTATTTTATTGTTTTCTCGACCCTTGGCAAGATTTCCCCTCTTACATAAAATAAAATTACAACAAACAAATAAGAAAATAAGAAATGAATAAAACCAAAAAGGAGGAGGAGGAGGAGGAGGAGAAAGCAGGGAAACGGTAGACAACGTTATAAGTGTTGGGGTAGGGCAGGGCAGGATAGACAGCTGGTGGTGGTGGTGGTGGTGGTGGTGGTTGCCTTGTGTTAGTTATTGTTGGTGTTGGCATTTTTCTTCTTCTATTTGTTGTTGTGATTCTTATGACTGTTTTCTTGGAGACACTGATCTGTTCCGCCACCACCGCTGTCACCTCCCCACACTCCACGCTCTCTGACAAGCCCCGAGAGATGGAGTGTTTGTGCGAGGGTTTACATCACCACCACGCCTCACTCAGCACATATTCTGAAACACTTCCGCGCCGCACCTTCACTATTTTCAAAGGGCTCTAGTGGAATTATATGGATTTTTAAGGACGTTTCTCTAATTCTAGTAACATTTTAACAAGTTTTCGCATTATCAACAGGAAAAATACTCTTTTGAAGCCAATTTTCTTAAACATTTCTGCGCCGCACCTTCACTATTTTCAAAGGGCTCTAGTGGAGTGACACGAATTTTTAAGGATGTTTCTTTAATTCTAGTGGCATTCTAACAAGTTTTCTGCATTATCAACAAGAAAAATACTCTTTAAAAGTCGGCTAATCGTCTCTGTGGTCTTTGAAAATGGTCGCGGTGAAAGAGGAAAATGCTTCTGATAAGGCGCTTAGTGCTGAGTTGCTGCAGAAGAGAGGGAAGCGTTTCTGATAAGGCGCTTTTAGTGCTGAGGTGCTGCAGGAGGGGAGTCCCATCACGCCTCACTCCTTCAAAACTTAGGAGACGTTGTCACCGTCCTTCATTCACTCCTCAGCTCAAAGGATGCTTAAGCTAAGAGCATCAACAGTGACCTGGATTCACTGATCGCCATCCTGAAAACCATGAAGGGGAAGATGAACGACCTGACCTCCAGTAGCCAGAAGCAGGTCACCTCAGCGCAGCAAGGCCTCTCTGGTGCAGAACGGACGGACGGAGGGGGCAGGGCAGGCTGTTGGCAAAGTCAAGACAAAGGTGTAGGAGAGGACAGCATATCACTTCCCTGCTGGCTCTTGTACAGACTCAGACATCAGGAGTTATGGCTAAAATTGATAATTGTATTAGGGAGCTTGAAGTCACTCTAAAGCGACTATGAGAGAGGCACTGTGAGGTGGAGACGGGCATGTAGCAGCATGTAACGCAGGCCATCACTTCTCTGCTAGCTCTTGTACAGACTTGGACATCAGGAGCTATATATAGCTAAAGTTGATTGTGTTTGGTAGCTTGAAGTCACTTTAAAGCGGCTGGAAGAGAGGCGCTGTGAGGTGGAGACTGCCCTGTAGCAGCAAGTAACGCAGGCCACAGCACTCCATCCAGGCCTCAAACAGCACCGCAGGAACAAAAGTCGCAGATCTAGAGGAGGCAATGACACACACTTCAAGGCAAATGAGATGGAGATCAAGGCTAGCGAGAGGACAATGAGCACCGTGCAAGCCAAGGAGAGCCACACACTGCAGGAGGAGGCAGGAAGGCTGGAGAGGGCGCAGGAGGAACTATCAGGGAAGGTGCAAGCTATGGAAGTAGGGCTGGTGGGGATGTATGAGGAGATGGATAGTTCACGATAAATCCAGAGTGAAATGGTGACAACTCTGTTCCCTCAAGATATCTCTTAGTAGTAGTAGTAGTAGTAGTAGTAGTAGTAGTAGTAGTAGTAGTAGTAGTAGTAGTAGCACAAGTAGTAGTAGTAGTAGTAGTAGTAGCAGTGGCAGCAGCAGCAGTGGTGGTGGTGGTGGTGGTGGTGGGTGGTGGCAGCAGTGGTGGTGGTGGTGGTGGCA
This sequence comes from Portunus trituberculatus, assembly GCF_017591435.1. Lineage (NCBI taxonomy): Eukaryota > Metazoa > Arthropoda > Malacostraca > Decapoda > Portunidae > Portunus > Portunus trituberculatus. The sequence goes on from NC_059264.1 coordinate 12,995,192, forward strand.
GCAGCAGCAGCAGCAGCAGCAGCAGCAGCAGCAGCAGCAGCAGCAGCAGCGGCAGCAGCAGCGGCGGCAGCAGCGGCGGTGGCGGCGGCGGCAGCGGCAGCGGCAGCAGCAGCGGCGGCAGCGGCGGCAGTGGTGGCAGTGGTGGTGGTGGTGGTGGTAGTGGTGGTAGTAGCAGCAGTAGTAGTAGTAGTAGTAGTAGTAGTAGTACCAACAGCAGCAGTAGCAGAAGCACAAGTGGTAGTAGAAGCAATAGCAGCAGCAACAACAAGAGCAAAACACCACCACCACCATCACCACCACCATCACCACCACCACCACCATCATCACCACCACCACCACCACTATCACCCAGATTATCATCACCACCACCACAACAACTACCGGAGTCCAACACCACACATAGAGGCAAGGAGGCAGGGAGGCAGGGAGGCGGGAGGATTGAGGCAGTGTGGTGTGGTGTATATAGTTAGTGAGTGCATGAGTGACGCGCAGCAAGGACAGAGTAATGACATCCCAACACTCACCGCTATGGCCCGCTGTTCACCGCACGCTGGGGAGGCTGGTTACTGCACGCGCCTGCTTGTTCTGTCTGCTTTACTGGCTTTCTTCTCTTCTCACCACCTGTGTGTGGGTAAGAAAGACTTAAGTTATTCATTAGTCTCTCTCTCTCTCTCTCTCTCTCTCTCTCTCTCTCTCTCTGAGTAGTAGTAGTAGTAGTAGTAGTAGTAGTAGTAGTAGTAGTAGTAGTAGTAGCAGTAGCAGTAGCAGTAGCAGTAGCAGTAGCAGTAAGAGTGAGCAGCAGCAGTAAGAGTGAGCAGCAGCAGTAAGAAGGAGCACAAAACACAAAATACAAAAAAAGGAATGCAGAGAAGCCATCAGACAGACCTCCGCATAGCAGTCCCTGTATGAAATGTGCCAGTCTATTCCCATCCATCCTCCTCATCCTACCTAATTTTGGCTAACGCTTTTCTTTCCTCTACAGAACCAGCATCCAAGTGGGCCTTTTTTTTTCTTTTTTCTTTATTTATTTGCCCTTGGTTGGCCCTCTCTCCTACATAAAAAAAAAATACATAAATCTATCTAATCTATTAAAGCCACCTCATGACTCAGCACCAACAGCCTCCTTATAGACCTTATGCCATTCATCGATCACTGTAGTTAAGAACGGATTCCTTCCTCTATTTTTTCACCTAACTTTGTCGATCTTTTTTTTTTTTTATTATTATTTATACCATGTGGGCTTTTTCACGGGAATGTATGGGCTAAAGGGATAGATACTTTTTGGGTACCTCCTATCTCAAAGCCCACCCGCTAGGAAACCGTTGCCCCGAGTGAAGAAGCCCAACCTACACTCGGACCGTGGACAGGATTCGAACCCGTGCACTTAAAGACCCCTCTCGGACCCCTAAGCACGCATGGTTCCACTGCACCACGGCGGCCCTCTTGAACTGATTACTTCTTGTCGCATCTCAATGACTGATACTGAGAATTTTGCTGATGTCATACCTAAATTTTCTGTACCTCTTAAAAACTTCCAGTAGGTCTACTTTCAACCTAAGCCACTGTAAGGAATGTAGATAGAAAAATACTTTAATATTTCATGATTTGTACTTTGAATTCAACTTTTAATTAACTTAGATTAATCATAATACACGATACGGTTTACATTTGACCTCTATGCACCATTTTGCTATACTAAATGAACGTTAACTTTAACCTCTGAATTTTATGTGTTCTCAAGTCTTTTATGGGCCCAGCTATCTATTGTGAACCTGTTCTGGGTGGGTTTCTACCTACGCTGAGTACTTTCATCAGCCCACATAAATTATCCCCTCCTTCAAAACATTAAGGCATTTGAATCCAACATAATTATTCTGTCCAACAACGTCTCGCCCGTAAATCTATTAGCACACTGAATATGGATCCCACTATCAAGACTGCTAATGCTTACTGTGGTTAAGTATGCTCCTAGAACTGGTCTCTGTGGCACCCCATTACTTACTTGCCCAACATGGTCTGAATACATACCATGAACTGTACAATTATCTCGGCGGCCAGTGGCATCGCTATAACCTTTCACTCCCCAACGACTAACCACCTCTCTCGCCCTCCTGCACTGACCTTCCCCAACAATATAGTTCTTGAGCTATGGTGGTGTTGGTGATGGTGGGAGTAGTAGTAGTAGTAGTAGTAGTAGTAGTAGTAGTAGTAGTAGTAGTAGTTAGTAGTTAGTAGTAGTAGTAGTAGTAGTAGTAGTAGTAGTAGTAGTAGTAGTAGTAGTAGGGGTAGTGGTAGTGGTAGTGGTGGCGGCAGCGGCAGCGGCAGCAGCAGCAGTAGTAGTAGTAGTAGTAGTAGTAGTAGTAGTAGTAACAGTAACAGTAACAGTAGCAGTAGCAGTAGCAGTAGCAGTAGCAGTAGCAGTAGCAGTAGTAGTAGTAGTAGTCGTCGTTTTGCTTCGCTTCACACACTCGTCCCGACCATCTTATTTACTACACCTTATAAAAATTCAAAGCACACATTATGTGCATTTTCAGCCTAAGGCAGTGCGCGTGCTTTTCATGGTTATTGTCAATTTTACATAAAAGCTTTAATAGAAGGCGAGTGATGTGATGAGGCTTTGAATCTTTATAAGGTGTACATAGAATAGTGGGGACTGTGTGTGAAGCGAAGCAAAGGACCACCACCACCACCACCACCACCACCACTACTACTACTACTACTACTACTACTACTACTACTACTACTACTACCACTACTACTACCAACACTACAGCCCAAGAACTACATTGTTGGGGATGGTCAGTGAAGGTGGGAGAAGTTATGTAGATTGTATATTGTATTGGAGTGTGTGTGTGTGTGTGTGTGTGTGTGTGTGTGTGTGTGTGTGTGTGTGTGTGTGTGTGTGCGTGTGTGTGTGTGTGTCTATTGCACGAAAGTCTTCACTTGACACAAAATACATACTCTTCTTTTAAACCTCTTCAATAGTGGGACACATTTTTTACCTTGAAATTTGTGTACGATTAGACCATTTTATTGACATTAAGAAAGGTCTATGGAGGTCAGAAGATTAAGATCCAGTCTTCACTATTTTATCCCCAACATAAGTTTCCGAAGCTATATAAAACCACCAGACAGTAAGCACAATGAATATGGAAACGCGTCATGGTACTCAAGGGGCTAAGGAAAATAAATAACAAAACACACCTGCAGCTTTCCCAGACGCCTCCAAGACACTCCTGCGGCCCAGACTTTCGCACAAAAGCCTTCACTCAACACTACATACGTCCTTACACTCTACACACACAAAAAAAAAAAACACGAGAAGTATCGCCGGCCACCGTCTGTCACTCACTACTTCTCCAGCATCACTGAACCTCGGAATCCTTAACTGAAGCTTTGATCCACCGACAGTATTACTAACTAAAGCAAGGAGTCTCGACGATAGCCAAGACTTGCCACACACGTGTATCGGTGGTAATGGTGGAGGGATAAGCTCAATGCAAACAGGCAATGACCATCGGAAACATTCACACTGCATCTTTGTTGTACTTGGAATAACGCTAGTTTTTAAGGTTGTCTTTACGTTTCTAGTGACGGAATGACAAGATTTCTACATCATTAACCTGAGAAACACTCTTGAGAAACCGGCTAAACATCATTATGGTCTTTAAAAATTGTCGTGGTGAGAGAATAAAGCTTTTTTTATTATCATTTTTTTTCAATACGGACACATCTCAAGGAACCCCTGGGATCTTAACTGAAGCTCCGAAACAGTGACGCCACCTGAAGCAAAGGACCTAACTGTTACCACGTACACGTACATCTACACGCTTCATCTGCAGTGGTGACTGGAGAGATCTTAGCGTAAGGTAGCTCCATCATGAAACCTGTGAACCAAAACTGATCAAAGACACCAATCCAAGCCACTCTCCGATCCAGCTACAATACCACCATCTGACAAGCAGCCTTAGCTAACAGAGAACGGGTCTAAAAGGGTAACTCACGCACTCATAACATTCTTATCCCCTTCAGTACTGGGACACTTTTTTACCACGAGTTTTGGACACGATTAAATGGTTTTATTTACATTAGGAAGGGTTTATGAAGATCGGAATATTAATGGCCTGAATTTGCACTATTTTACTTCCCCCATTAGATGATAAAATCGCTAAATAGTAAGTAGAATGAATATGAAAAAGCGTCAAAGCACTGAAGGAGTTAATATAGACTTGAGTTTTCATTGGCTTACTATAAATTATACTCGCTTTGCACCTCGAAGTCTCAATACACACGGGGCGGTCCCAATACAGTTACTACTAATAAGTTAATGGCCCTTAGTTGCACGGACTGGTGTTCCGATAGTTTGCAGTTGTTAATAATTCAGAAATACTAACCTGTTGAGTTGTCTGTATCTTTTCTACCGTGCATGTTCTATCGTTGCTGTTCTCCGTAATCCTGCAGTACTGCCAGCCCTCCATCTCACTCTCTAAGCATTAAAATCACCAGCATAGTTCATTGGCTCGCAGACAAAGGGCTGTAATACACTACATTGTTTATTTTTACCATGAGTTTTGGGTATGATTAAACGATTTTATAAACATTACGAAGAGTGTATGGAAGCTAAAAGATTAATGGCCAAAGTCTTCACTATTTTAATCCCCACATCAGTTAGTGAAGCTGTATAAAATCACCAAAGAGTAACCAGAATGAATATGAACACACGTCGTGGTACTGAAGGAGTCAAAGTAGATGGTAAGCTTGCTAACAGACGGCGGGGTGACCCATTCCAGTTCCATGCTACCTATATCGACTGTAGACGGTGACATGAAAGTGGTTTTGTTCTTCATCTTCTTCATCTTCATCATCATCATCATCATCATCATCATCATCATCATCATCAATGAAGACCAAAAAGTGTATAGGAGACGGGCAGATGTAAATGGTTAATTCTTGCAAGTTATCAAGGTAGAAGAGAAAGGGTAAGCTGTGAAAGGAGAGAGAGAGAGAGAGAGAGAGAGAGAGAGAGAGAGAGAGAGAGAGAGAGAGAGAGAGAGAGAGAGAGAGAGAGAGAGAGAAGAATAACAATGAGGAAAATAAGGAGATCATTATTGCTTAATTCCTCCGCCATTATTAAGAGAGAGAGAGAGAGAGAGAGAGAGAGAGAGAGAGAGAGAGAGAGAGAGAGAGAGAGAGAGAGAGAGAGAGAGAGAGAGAGAGAGAGAGAGAGATGAGAGGAAAAAGACAAAAACAATGAACAATGAATAAGTAAAATTAATAAATAAAATGTTCTTCCCGGAGATTTGTGTGTGTGGTATGAAGGTCAGGTTAGGTTAGGATAAGAGTGTCTTTTGAAGGTCTCGTTACTTTATTTATGTCACGTTAAAATGAGGTTAGGTTAGGTTAGGCTAGGTTAGGTTACATTAAGGTTAGGTTAGGTTAGGTTATGTCAAGTTAGTTAGGTCAAGATAGGTCAGGCTTAGGTTAGTTCAGGTTAGGTTAGATTAGATTAGATTAGGTTAGGTTAGGTTAGGTTACGTTACGTTACGTTACGTTAGGTCAAGTTAGTTAGGTCAAGTTGGGTTAGGTTAGGTTACGTAAGGTTAGGTTAGGTAAGGTTAGGTCGTTAGGTCAGGGTTAGGTTAGGTTAGGTTAGGTTACTGAAATTTTGACTAGTTTCAATCCGGATAAGTAAGTTTAGACTATGTTATGTTGGATGAGAGCCACATCAGGTGAGTGTAGGTTATATTAGATAGATCAAGTTAGATGCGTTTAAGTTGGATAGTATTAATTCAGCCGAGGTAAGGTAAGGTCCGCGTCACTCCCCTGCCATGTGCTGCCGGATTTCCCCACACAGCCATGGAGGAGACAAGCCGGAAATGCCCGCGTCTGTATTCACCCCGCCAACAACACACTGGCAACCCTTCCCGGAAAAAATGTAGCAGGCATCACTTCTGGGACTGCACACTGACCAGTTCCCGGCCGGCTTCCCGAATGCCAAGCAGGAACACGCAGGGAACAATCAATGACTGTAGGAAAGCGCCACTGCTGCCTAACCTGCTGGAGCCTGACACGACCTAAGGGCCAGTCCATACCACGAGAGAGAGAAAGAGAGAGAGAGAGAGAGAGAGAGAGAGAGAGAGAGAGAGAGAGAGAGAGAGAGAGAGAGAGAGAGAGAGAGAGAGAGAGAGAGAGAGAGAGAGAGAGAGATGGGTGAGTGAATCAGTGAATGCTCGTATAGTGAGTCTGCATGTGCGTGAGTCCGTGCAAATGCTTGAGAGTTAAAGTTGACGAACACAGCAGCTGACAGGACGTGTGAGTCAGCAGCACAGTGAGGCCGCCAGGTGGAGAGCCGCGGCCACTGTGACAGCCTTTCCATTCCTTGAGGACGCATTGAGAAAGCGGGTATGCAGTGTAGACCAGTATTAACCCCGTCAGTACTGAGAGACATTTTTACCTTGAGATTTGTGTACGATTAGACCATTTTACTGACCTTAGGAAGGGTCTATGGAGGTCAGAAGATTAATGGCCACAGTCTTCACTATTCTAAAAATAAATCAATAAACAAATACTATATACTGTCTCATTATGACTATTTTAACCATTTTAATATACATGATGCGTTTCTCCTTACAATTTGGTGATTTCATACAGCTTCAGAAACTCACGTGGAGGATTAAAATAGTGAAGACTCGCCTTTAATCTTCTGACCTCCATAGACACTTACTAATGTCAATAAAATCGTCTATCATTACACCGAAAACTTATGGTACAGATGCGTCCCAGTACTAATGGGTTAAAGGCTACAGACATGATTAGCAGGATTCTCATTCATGTTCCCCTACTACATAAGAAATATAAGATAGGAAAGCTTTAAGATGCCATCCGGCCTATACGTGGCAGTCTTACCTATTCCCACCTATCATCCCCATCCATAATCTGTCTAATCTTATCTTAACCCCTTCACTACTGGGACACATTTTTACTGTGAGATTTGTGTACGATTAGACTATTTTATTGACATTAGGAAGGGTTTATGGAGATCAGAAGGTTAATGGTCAATTCTTCACTATTCAAATCCTCCACATAAGTTTCTGAAGCTGCATAAAATCACCAAATAGTGAGGAGAATTAATACTGAAACGCGTCATAGTACTTAAGGTGTTAAAGCTCTCTAATGGCTCACCAATAACAACCTGATTACAGAGCCCGTTCCATTCATCTGCCACCCTATTCGAGAACCAATAATGTTGCAGAAATCCTCTTAATCTCACTGGAAGCGAAAATATTTGTAATGGTCTTAACTTTTCATATCTTTGGTATTAACCCCTTAAGTACCATGACGCGTTTCCACATTCATTCCGCTTACTCTTTAGTGATTTGATACAGCTTCAGAAACTCATGTCGGGAGTTAAAATAGTGAAGACTGTGGCCATTAATCTTCTGACCTCCATAGTGTGGGTTATGTATTGCATTAATGCATATTACGTGTATGTGGCAACACTGTGTATTTCTCTGCGCATTCAGCTAGCGCGTGAGCCTGTGCTCCCGAGTCGCTACTGGCCGCCATTTCCTACCCTTTGTAGCTCTAAGGACAAGTAAAGAATCTACGTGTACTGCGTGTATGTCTGCCCCTTACTTAGGCAT
>NC_059264.1:13012834-13015334 GCF_017591435.1 Portunus trituberculatus
GTCTGTTAGGTAATCCTTGAACCAAGAAAGTAATGTGCCCCTGATTCCATAGTGATGCATTTTGTTAATAAGGATCTTATGATTAACTGTGTCAAAAGCTTTAGCAAAATCTATAAAGATGGATAATACATGGAATTTTTTCTCAATTGCAGAAAGTATATCATTAGAAAATGCGTTTAAGGCTTTACATGTACTGCAGTTCCGTCTAAACCCACATTGAGAAGAATTTAATATATATCCAGTTTCAAGATAGTCAATTAAATAAACCTTCATTAACGTTTCAAATATTTTAGAGAAAATTTTAAGTTGTGATATTGGTCTATAGTTTTTAATGTCGTTATCGGGGCCAGACTTGTGGATAGGAGTAATTTTTGCAGTCTTCAATAGTGATGGAAACGTTCCAGTTGCAACTGATTGATTAAATAGTATAGTCAAAGGAATTGAGAAGAGTTGAGCATTTCTTTTAATAACAATGGGTGATATATCATTAATACCTGAGTTTTTGTTATTTAGGGACTGAATTACTTTAGTCACATCAGAGAGAGAGAGAGAGAGAGAGAGAGAGAGAGAGAGAGAGAGAGAGAGAGAGAGAGAGAGAGAGAGAGAGAGAGAGAGAGAGAGAGAGAGAGAGAGAGAGAGAGAGAGAGAGAGAGAGAGAGAGAGAGAGAGAGAGAGAGAGAGAGAGAGAGAGAGAGAGAGAGAGAGAGAGAGAGAGAGAGAGAGAGAGAGAGAGAAGAAGAAGAAGAAGAAGAAGAAGAAGAAGAAGAAGAAGAAGAAGAAGAAGAAGAAGAAGAAGAAGAAGAAGAAGAAGAAGAAGAAGAAGAAGAAGAAGAAGAAGATGAAGAAAGACGGAGACGGAAACAGACAAACACACACACACACACACACACACACACACACACACACACACACACACACACACACACACACACACACACACACACACACACACACACACACACACACACACACACACACACACACACACACACACACACACACACACAAGATCGGTCTATGAGTTCTGAGCTCGCTCCGTAATGGGGAAAACTGGCTGGGTGACCAGCAGGCTACCGAGGTGAATTACACACATAATAATTAACCTACATAAGCAAAAATCAATAAACATTTGTTGCTTCTCTCTCTCTCTCTCTCTCTCTCTCTCTCTCTCTCTCTCTGGGCACTGGGTTCAGACGTAAGGAAAGTCAGTCGTCACATGTGCTCGGGTTGCAGACAATCAATCCCCTTGAGGCACACCCAGCACATCACTCATACGTATTGCTGTCTCACCACACATTGCTGTTTTCAATGGCCACACAGATGATCAGTCATGTTCTTAAGAGTGTTTGTCCTCTTAACAACGTAAAAATCTAGTTAATATGATGCCGTAACCACTTCAGCACCATGACGCGTTCCATATTCACTCTGCTTACTGGTGATTTTATGGAGCTTGAGAAACTTATGTGGGTATTAAAATAGTGAAGACTGTGGCCATTAATCTTCTGACCTCCACAAATCCTTCCTAATGTCTATGAAATGGTCTAATTATATACAAATCTTTAAATAAAAAGGTGTCCCAGTATTAAAGGCGTTAAGGAAAGCCATGTAGCTTCAACTAAAGCGTTTTTATTGTAGTGATGGAGTGCAGCGTTTCAGAATATTATATATATATATATATATATATATATATATATATATATATATATATATATATATATATATATATATAGTGCTTTGTAGGGCGGTCTTCAGAAACTTTCTCTTCGCTCACCACGACTGTTCTCTAAGGACACAAAGACTATTAGCTGAGCTCTCAAGATTGCTTCTTTTTTAACCTCTTGAGTACCATGACGCGTTTCCATATTCATTCTGGTTACTATTTGGTGATCTTACACAGATTCAGAAACTTACGTGGGTGATTAAAATGTGAAAACTATGGCCATTAATCTTCTGATCTCCATAGACCCTTACTAATGTCGATAAAATGGTCTAATTGTACACAAATCCCAGGTAAGAATGTGCCCCATTACTGAAGTGATTAATAACGTGGACATTTTGTTAATCTGTCATTGAATCTCTTAAAAAAATAGTGTGACTTTACCACAGAACCGACCAACCGGATTCTCGAATGATTTTCCTGTTACGGGTAAAGAAATCTTGTTAATTTGTCACTAGAAATGTAGAAACACCTATTAAAAACACGCATAACTTAACCACGACTATTTCTAAAGGCTACAAAACTCATAAGCCGGATTACCCGTTATTTCTCCTAATAATATCACAAAAACAGTTAATATGTCGCCAGAATCGTAAAGACAATCCTTAAAAACCCGAGTAACTACAAGAAGAACCTTTTAAATATTGAGGCAAGACGCGGAAATGTTTATAAATATGGTTGTGTGTCTGCCCAAAATAAAAAACAGGAGTAATAACTAATAGATCGTTGAGGGAATACATTAGTCAGCAAAGAGGAGAGGCAGCGGTGTGTTTCTGAGGGTTA
>NC_059264.1:13020334-13092834 GCF_017591435.1 Portunus trituberculatus
TACCAAATAGTAAGTAGAATGAATATAAAAACGCGGCATGGTACTGAAGGGGTTAATGCGGTATTTATGAAGCTCAACAGCCAGATGGCTCTACAAGTTAATGGACAACCGAGCCAAAAAATGAGATTATCTTTACCGTGATTTATCAACGGTTATAAAAGCAGCTCCGTGTCAAAGCAACTTTATGCACGAGTTGGACAGTGAAAAAAGCTTGGCAAGAAAAATAAGAGAAAGCATTTCTCTCCTTGAGAAACAATTCCCTGAAAAACTTGGCAACAGTGGCACTCTCATCTCGGCCTTTTGAGGTTTATAAACACTACAAATGCAGGATCAGCACTGTCAGGCCTCTCTAGATATTGGATTTACATTATAGACTTATAGAGTATGAAAAGTAAATATGCGTTTCAAATGTCAACTTTTCTTTCGGCAGAAACTTAATGTTAATAATATTGAATAGTTCAACAGCGGATATCCGAGCCCAGAAACCGTCCGTCATCAGAGATCAGGACTCATTTTTGTTTGTGTTTCTTCAGAGGAGGAAGTCTGACCTCATCCAATCCCTGACGGGTGTACCCAGCCCCAGGCCGTTAAACTTAGTCTAGTTTAACTGCATATCATTATATTATTACATATTACCCTAATTAGAACAGAAACATCGCCACTTACTTCGTTTTGGCCAGTTGGTTGTATGTCCACATTCGCTCCTCCTGCTTTCCAGCTTGTAAACACTCTTTACGGCGGCTCTTGTATAAGGGGCGGTCTCCTGATAAATCTGAAGGCGGTGTCTTACTAGCACTTTTCCGTGGACTTTTGTCCACGTTCGTCGTCACACACAAGCTCGCTTCCGCCTGTGTCACGTTTGTCGACTGTAAACAAACATGACTGCCCCTTCACCCCAGCAAGCCCTTGCTATTTTTTTCGTTGCTATTTTTGGCCTCTAATGTTCTCTATGAGAAACTCTTCAGACAGCTTTGTCCACTGGTAAACAAGAAAGCAGCTCATCTTGGCCAGTTGCTACTTGGAAGTTCTCCCTTGGAGCGTCACAGTCCCACAGAAATGTAAACAAACAACTCAGCCACTTTTCACTGCTAGGCTAAAAAAAAAAAATAAATAAATAAAAAAAATATATATATATATATATATATATATATATATATATATATATATATATATATATATATATATATATATATATATATATATATATATATATTAAGATTCTATTAGGTTGAGTTTATGGTATCATTCCAATTAACAAGAAAATAAGTTTTATTATAAAAAAAATGTTGCTTAGAAACCATAGATCTTAATTTAACTAAAAATTGATGCTAGAGGAAAACGGTGCGTTTCGTCTGGTTCAAGATGACGGGAAGAATTCACGGAACAGTATAAAAAAAAAAAAAAAACGGAAATCGTCGACAACAACGGAAAAAGTGGCAGTGTGGCGTAGTCTTAAGACGTTATTTCATTACTTCACTTATACATAATGATACGATGCCACATAACTTCATAGTTAAGTACAGAAAAACCGCGATAGTAAATGCCTTGATTGGCTCAGGTGTCCATTAACTCCCAGTGACATCTGGTGGCAGCTGATTTGAATTTCATAAATACCTAATTGATGTGATGTGATGCGCCCCTATCTGTCTCAACAAGCGAACGCGCAACAGAATATCACCCAAGACAATTCTGGGGGCTTCAAGGTTTCCTTCACATTATCCGCACTCATTCCCTGTTGTCGGTCCATCACCACTACTGTTTGTTGACTGGTAGGCTGAGTGCACCTCGCGAGTGGCCCACAGGCACCACCTGACATTCCGACTCCTTGGATTTCACAACCATGAGAGACAACGAACATTAAAAGATGATAAAAAAATTCCATCTTTCCTTATGCCTGAGAGAGAGAGAGAGAGAGAGAGAGAGAGAGAGAGAGAGAGAGAGAGAGAGAGAGAGAGAGTGTGTGTGTGTGTGTGTGTGTGTGTGTGTGTGTGTGTGTCTAATTCACCAAGGTCGACTGCTGGCCACACAGCCAGTCTTCCCCATTACAGAGCGAGCTCAGAGCTCATAGACCGATCTTCGGGTAGGACTGAGACCACAACACACTCCACACACCGGGAAAACGAGGCCACAATCCCTCGAGTTACATCCCATACCTACTTGCTGCTAAGTGAACAGGGGCTACACATTGAGGCTTGCCCATATGCCCTGCCGTGCCCGGGACTTAAACTTCTTGGTTGTGAGCTGAGTGTGCTAACCACTACACTGCGCGGTGTGTTGTGTGTGTGTTGATCCTGAGTAGAATATTGACGTTTAACATCAGGAAATTTAAAGTCAGGAAAAAAAGTGTCCACTCTCTCTCTCTCTCTCTCTCTCTCTCTCTCTTTCTTCATTTTTGTAATTTGTAATACGCCAATTTTGTCTCGTTATCTTGATACTAAAAATTAACTAACGACTTATACATATATTTCTTTTCTATCTTGCTTCACCTGTCGCATTCTCTTCTACTGCTATTCATTCTTCTTCAAGCTATTGCACCTCACAAACACCTCTCATTTGTTGATCAATGTCAAATGTCTTTTCTGAGTTAAACATGTACATCAAAATGCATCACTTCACAAAACAACAACAATCCAATGTTTTCCTATATTGTGCGTGTTTTAACTCTGACTAACCACCTGGCACACCTTTCCCCCAATCACTCTGAATCATCTTTACTTGTTCCGCAGCCACATCCATTACACTAACTGTGGAGAAATGGCTATTCTTTCCATCACTAATTTTCCTGTAGATGCTATAAACACTTAATTGACGCATTGCTTCTAGTAGCGGCCATATTCCGAAACGTCTTGCTCTTTCACCACGATAATTTTTCAAGTCCCCTGAGACGACTAGCCGGATTTTCAAGAGTTTCTCCTAATGATCAACTAGAAATCTTGCTAATTCATCATGTCCTGGTGCGGTTGAAGAAGAAACACGTGGGTCTGTTCCTTGGTGTTTATTGTGAAATACAAGGCTTACTGGAAGCGTGGAGGCTTGGTAGCGAGCGTGATGAGGCTTGAGAAGCCGGCGGCGATGAAACTTTGTAGCCGGGCGGCCGGGGTGAGGCTTGAAGCGAGTGGCCGTGATGAGAATTACAGTCTAGACAACTGGAGTCTGACTGTATAGAGGTAGGACTGGCTGTGCAGGACAGGACAACCAGTCAGACAAAAGGCAAGCGGGATGCCTGGCAGAGCGTGTCTCTCTAACACAATCACTAGAACCATTAAAAAATACCCTTAAAAACATGAGTATCTTAAACTGGAGCCTCTAGAAATAGTCGTCGTGAGAGAGCAAAGCGTTTTTTAATACGTGTCCTAATGCTGTTGACTGTTTTTCTTCTTTTCTTCTGTCAAGACATTAATCTCATAAATCCGTGTTACCTATCGCTGGATGTCCGCTCTAAGTTATATAAGTATCAAATAGGAAAATTAACAATAAATGTATACTGATAGACGAATATAAATCAATCCCTTCCGTACTATGACACGTTTTAGTATTTATTCTGCTTACTATTTGGTGATTTTATACAGCTTCAGACTCTGGCCATTAATCTTCTGACCTCCATAGACCTTTCCTATTCTAAATAAAATCGTCCAATCATACCAAAACTCATGGTAAAAAATGTGTCCCAGTACTGAGGGGGTTAAATTGCGAATAAGAATTTTACCGCTCAGTTTTATTTTATTTTTTTTTTTCCAAGGAGCTATTTATATAAGTTCCTCTGTTATCTAATGCTGCATGTCTCTCCAGAACTAAATGCACAACACCCAGACAGCAAAACCAAGTTTTTTAAGGAATGTACGCTATGAAAATGTATAAATGCTCACAATAAAACTATATTTGTTCTTTTTTGTTTAAGAGAGAGAGAGAGAGAGAGAGAGAGAGAGATAACAAGTGGCAATACCTTCCTGCCAAGCCTATCTACTTGCGCGCTAGCCTGACCGTGGCCTTTTTACAAGTCTATCAGGAACAGCACCGGTGTCTCGTCTGAAGTGGAAGTTGTTAGTTAATTGTTGTTTTCAGTATTCCTTCAACAACAACAACAACAACAACAACAACAACAACAACCATAAAAAATTAATAGAAGCGAAAGAAAGTCGAGCAAGGTGGTGTTGAGACTCGGTAGTCACTTCCCCAGTGACAGCCTCACCTCATGGTTGATTCTTGTTCCCCCCCCTCACCTCACCTGTCATGTGTCATTGTTCAGGAGCAGTCCCGTGCCAACACCCAGCCACCTCGCCACGCCGCCTCCTGTGCTGTCCACGCCTCACCCCGCCGTCGTTTCTTCCCAAAGCAATGTATGGAATATCTTTACACTGCAATTGAGAACACGTGCGTTACAAGCTTAGCAGCTAATAACACAATAGAGACGTCAGAAATATCTCTCTCACGCTCACTAGAGTCACCACCTATCTTATATGGCGCACCTGCGCTCTGCGCATCTCGATAAATTAAAAACTAAATAAGACATGTAGAGAAATTAAATAAATATGGAAATATTATTTCGTCGGAATATCAGTGTAACTTTCGAAAATTTGCTTGATATTTGCTATTTCTGATACAAGTTCATGTTCTCATCTAATTATTTGCATAAGTGACACCAGTGTTATAGATTTGCCATGCCATTTATACATATTTTGTATGAACTGGATTCAGGTGTCGCTACATACTGTTATAGTAATCATGTTTAGTTCACTAATTTGCAACGTGTCCATTGTCTTCGATACTTGTTTATTCTAGTGATTAGTTTGACTGAATTGTTCATGATTTACACATTTTTATGCAATTACTTGTCATTTACACATTATTATTTCATGTTATTTCCTTTACCTAATTTTAATAAACTATCTTCGACTGGTTCTTGAATTATTACTCAATATTTGCAACTTTCATATTTTACTGGGTGTTCACTATCAGAGTCTTCAGCTATCTCAATGATCTCATTAACATATCCTCGACTACAGAGAGAGAGAGAGAGAGAGAGAATTTACACAGAAATGATAATGTGACAATAGCTAGCCTGAGTGTGGTCTAATTACCTTACATAGAAATAATGAACGCCTCTCCAGTGGTCATACAAAACCAAAACTCGCATTGCTTTATTAGGTTTATTATGCCAAATTATAACACAATTCAAGTAATCAGTAATAAGCAACACAGCCCCGGCCAGCGCCAGGTTCCGGGGCTTAGGAGTAAAAAGATGCCTTACAGTACCAACACTTTACAATCTAACACACTTTTTGTAAAGGCGATAAAACAGGAAAAAGCTGATTAGAAAATTATAACCTAATCTCTGCTACCTCTCACTGAATTAGTGCTATTCAAGGTTCACAGCAAGTGATGTCAATGTGCAATTAGTAATACTTAACTATCCTAGTCTCCAAGAGGACAACAATCACCTAAATCTATAAAAACTACTCATGTTTTTTTATTTAGCTTATCTGGATGCTTTTTTCTCAATTTGGCCAAAACAAAAATTAATTTATATTTATATAGTAGTATATTCATAAAGATCTCTTAACTTTACTCTGTCCTAACTGCCAGACATGCTGCATACTTAAGCTACACAGTACAATACAATAATGATAAGTCATAACATTAACTAAGTGCCTGATTTCCTGCCCTGACAACTCCCCTCCTACCTCACCCGGCCCTTCCTGCCCTTCGGCCCTTCGGCCCTTCCTGCCTGTCGCTCGCTCTCGCCCTCTCGGCTCCCTGCCACACCCTCCACGTGAGGGACAGTCAGTGTTTGCATGCAGACAGCCACAGCATTGAGTGCACCAGTCACACACGAGCGGTCCAACTGGAAGGGAACACTGCCTGGCTCTCTGATCATCTGGTCAACTGGTCTCGCTTCCTCCTACTGGCTCTGGTACAAATCATTTTCTCCCTGTCTCAATCTCAGGGGGAAACAGCTCAATATATAAGCACCTGGAGGTCAACACAGCCACATGGAGAGGTCATCATCACAGGTAGAGAAGGCTACATGATGCTGCTGCCACTGGGTGAGACCACAGCTCGTCGTCATCATTGCCGTCACAAGACTGATCGACACATTGATTGACTGACTGACTGACTGATTTATTTGACAGACTGACTGGAAGAGATACACTGCTAACCGCTGGCTGCTGCGCCCCGGCGTGACCCAACACCTGGCACAACCAGGAAGACCTGGAGGTTTTCCTCTGGAGCCAACTCAACCCAAGGCCAACATGTGTGGTACAACTGTACAGCTGCCACAAGTACTCGTGTCACACAATCCAGTGAACTGCTCAGCTACAAATGAAATAGAAATTAACTATCAATGAATGAATTAAGTAAAGATAAAACAGGAATAGGGAGATGATATGTGGAGGTATTCATCTGAAATGTTTTGTAAAGTGTGATATCACTACTGTGAGCAGCTGTATGCAGTGTCCTAACTAATGAGTGACACGTACTGTAAACAGGATCCAGTATCTGTCAGTCTGCTTGCACATCATGGTTGAGTTCCAAAGCAGTCACTCAAACAAAAAAGTTATGAACTTGGCAAAAATAAACCCAAAAGTCTAACCAAAACATACAGGAGTGAATGCTGAATTGATAACACATAGCAAAACACTTCATGAGTCACAATAAATCTACACTGTTATTCCTTTATTCAATTGGATACTGGACCTGAAAATCATGCATGAATTAAATTACCACTTCACATATGCTGCATGCTGTCAAAGCTGCTTACATTCTTCCTGCAAGCTGTGACCCAAGAAACATCTGGCTGCTAAATCCATCACACTTCACTTGTGGAGCAACTTTGCACCATAATTTAAAAAGAACACAACAAAGACATTGACAAAGCAGTTCAAAACTTTAACTGCCTGAGTTTTTGTTAGAAATATAACAGGTTACTCAGATGAAGCAACATGTGTTTTCCTGTCATTACCAATAAAAGGACTAATATAAAGATGTAATGCATGTTTAGCCAAACCACTTATGACAGAAGTGATTGAGCAGTTCATGAAGTGCCCGTGCTCTTGTATCTGGCAAACACATGTAAGGTTACTCGGCTAACAAGCATCAAAGAGTTAAGTTAGAGGACAAGGGAAATGCCTCCAAGCAACACCCTCAAGACACAAGCTGGGAAGAATGCCACAACTCCTACATGCAGCACAGAGGTGACCCATAACACAGTCTACACATTAGTTGGTGAGCAGCTCTAGGTGACCATGTGGGTGTGGTGCAAGCGAGGGCCACGCCGGGGCACTCGCCGAGGGGCCGGGGATACTGGTGGCCACCACAGGGTGTCTGTCGCTGAGCTGGTGGCGAGGACCGTGCCGGGGAGGTCAGTGAGAGGCCGTCAGAGAGGCAGCCACACACTCTGGAACGCCTGCAGGCTAGATAGCTCTGGCCTGCCTTGCACACTATGTAGCTTTGAGCTCCTAATCCTCAGCCTCAAAATCAAGGCTGGCAAACTTGTTGGTGGTATCAAGGATCTGGAAGAGTAAAGGAAAATTAAAAGATAAAACTTGATTTGGTTAAATAATAATAGCATAAGTTGTTACTTTTATCTAGGATCTAGAAAGACAAGGGGGCTCAAAAGAGGCAACTTGACATGATTCAGAAATAGTGGTGCAAATTTGCTATAAGTATCAAGGCTCTGAAGGGACAAGGGACAAATAATTACCCAAGTTAATTACTTCTATCAAAGATCTGAAAAGCAAAAATGAATGGAGCTCATCCCATTATACAAGCCTTTTCAAACTCTATCAGCCACCATTCAATCCCACCTTCACCCTCCTAAGACCCACTAACAACAACTCCATGACTACTCTCATTCATTGTCACTTACCTATTAAATGCACACTCACTCACACATCTATCCCAATGGCTCACTCACACTTTCTAATTTTTCAACCAAACATCACAATATCAGAACACAAGAAAACAAGGGAAACTGTGAGAAGCCATCAGGCATGTGGCAGTTCTCATACCAACCTATTTCCAACTACCATCCACGTCTGATCTTTTAAAACTCTCTAATGACTGGATTACTTCATTATTCCATTCATCTACCCCACTATTTGTGAACCATTACTTACTATGTTCTATTAGTACAGTCACAATAAACACAATTCACAAGCCACACATTCCTACCTTCTCATTGGATGTATCCTTCACTGGAGGTCCCCTGCGGTCCCTGTTGGGGGTGGGCCCACCACTCCTCTCGCTGTCCCTGGAGCAATCCCTGTCCCTCATGTCATCCCTGTTACTGTGAGGGCCATCCCTATCCCGGGGATCATCTCGCCTGTCATCCCTGCGGTCATCTTGCCGATCATCTCTCCTTATGTCCCTGTTGCGCTCATCTCGCCTGATGTCCCTGGTGCCCTCATCTCGCCTGATGTCCCTGGTGCCCTCATCTCGCCTGATGTCCCTGGTGCCCTCATCTCTCCTGATGTCCCTCATGCCGTCTTCACGGGTGTAGCGGCGCGGCGGCTCATCTCTGGACACCAGAACATGTCACAATGAACAGGTTTGTACCATGATAAGAATGTACATTCCCTCAAAAATGTTGCATTACAGTGAGGTCTGAAGAGTCTTACAGCAGCCCTAGCAGGATTTGTGAGCAAGTCAGTGTGTAGGTTGGCAAATAGGACTCAGCAGTCTCATGTATGGAAAAAGTAGTGACTATAACTAGTAGATTGATCTAGCTAACTCTGTGTTGCTTGACTTTCTTGATTTGCAAATTTTGCTCACTTGATTCATGCAAGCATAACAACTAAACACACATGAGCATCCTGTTATCAATGGACCTGTCCTTGGAGTCAGTCTGTTCTGTGCTGGATGTGTCACAACACTTTTTGAGTGTGTTACAAATTATCATTTTACATTTGGGTAGTCAGAGTAAATTCTTCTCTAAAAGAGCTGATGGTGAGAACAATGATTAATTCAGCACAGCTACATTTTTGTTGTCTTTCCAATTTGTGAAAAGTCACTTTTTAAAAACAAATAAAATTAATAAACAAAGATTTATACCACAATAAAAATGTAAAAGACTATCATATTGCACTGTTGGTGTATGATAGTAAATTCTTCATTGGACAGATGAAACTTAGATCAACTGCTCGTTTACTATATGCAGAAAAGTTCAAATCAAACTAAAATCACACAAAAACATAATGCTCAAACATTTTTCTCTTCTATTTGAAAGCAAAAACTATGCTCCTAAACTTAAAATATACTTGAAAATGCAAATGGAACATGGTAATATTTGCCTTCCCTGCTAGCTAAAGAAGGTAGAAAGGAATGGAATAGTCACAACCAGAAGACAAGTGACATACACTGAACACTCCCTTGGTATTGTACACTTATCCTAAATCTCGAGTTCCCTGATGCACTGGCTGACAACCTTGCAAATAAATTCAATGACTAAAGGATTTGAGACTGAGGTAATATGAATTTTGAGTAGAGCTGTACCTTCATCCTCCTAAGACCCAACTATCAACAACTCCATGACTACTCACATTCATTCTCATTTTCCTCCTCAATCCACACTCATTCAAATACCTTTCCCAATGGCTCACTCAAAGTAGATAGATAGACTTTCACCTTACACACATCCCCTATTTGAGGAAACTTCAACATGGAATGCATCTGAGTGAAAGAAATGCACTGAGACCATACACACTCTACACACCAGGAAAGCTAGGCCACAACCCCTCGAGTTACATCCGTACCTATTTACTGTTAGGTGAACAGGGGCCACATTAAGAGGTTGCCCATTTGCCTGCCACTGACTCGAACCTGGCCCCTGATTGTGAGTCGAGTGTGCAACCACCACTGTGTGTGTGTGTGTGTGTGTGTGTGTGTGTGTGTGTGTGTGTGTGTGTGTGTGTGTGTGTGTGTGTGTGTGTGTGTGTGTGTGTGTGTGTGTGTGTGTGTGTGTGTGTGTGTGTGTGTGTGTGTGTGTGTGTGTGTGTGTGTGTGTGTGTGTGTGTGTGTGTGTGTGTGTGTGTGTGTGTGTGTGTGTGTGTGTGTGTGTGTGTGTGTGTGTGTGTGTGTGTGTGTGTGTGTGTGTGTGTGTGTAATTCACCTAGGTCGTCTGCTGGTCACCTCACCAGTTTTCCCCATTACGGAGCGAGCTCAGAGCTTATAGACCGATCTTCGGGTAGGACTGAGACCATAACACACTCTACACACCAGGAAAGCTAGGCCACAACCCCTCGAGTTACATCCCGTACCTATTTACTGCTAGGTGAACAGGGGCCACACATTAAGAGGCTTGCCCATTTGCCTCGCCGCCACTGACTCGAACCTGGCCCTCTCGATTGTGAGTCGAGTGTGCTAACCACTACATTACGCTGTGTGTGTGTGTGTGTGTGTGTGTGTGTGTGTGTGTGTGTGTGTGTGTGTGTGTGTGTGTGTGTGTGTGTGTGTGTGTGTGTGTGTGTGTGTGTGTGTGTGTGTGTGTGTGTGTGTGTGTGTTTCACTGTTTGATCTGCTGCAGTCTCTGACGAGACAGACAGACGTTACCATTACGGAGCAAGCTCAGAGCTCATTATTTCCGATCTTTGGATAGGCCTGAGACCAGGAACATACCACACACCGGGACAACAAGGTCACAACTCCTCGATTTACATCCCGTACCTACTCACTGCTAGGTGAACAGGGGCTAAGACGTGAAAGGAGACACACCCAAATATCTCCACCCGACCGGGAATCGAACTCGTCCCTGGCTTGTGAAGCCAGAGCTCTAACCACTGTGTGTGTGTGTGTGTGTGTGTGTGTGTGTGTGTGTGTGTGTGTGTGTGTGTGTGTGTGTGTGTGTGTGTGTGTGTGTGTGTGTGTGTGTGTGTGTGTGTGTGTGTGTGTGTGTGTGTGTGTGTGTGTGTGTGTGTTTCATTTGAAGATTTAGACTCTTGTACACTGTCAAAATAGTTCACCAGCCTTGTGTTTTTCTCAAGCATTTACTATACATGTATAAGATAACAGTTTTGCCAATAGTACCTCAAGTGACTCTCATTGAGTAAAGGAAGCCATGGCAAAGCAAAGGTTAAATATGTGAGTCATCTTATTACACCCTGTGGCTTGTGGTAAAGTTGAATTACTTATTGATACTATTGCAATTTCACACTTTAACCCCTTCAGTACTGGGTCATATTTTTTACCTTGAGTTTTGGGTTTAATTAGACAATTTTATTTACATTAGGAAGGGTCTATGAAGGTCAGAAGATCAACGGCCAGAGTCTTCACTATTTTAATCTCTACATAAGTTCCTGAAGCTATAAAAAAAAACACAATAAATATGAAAAACGTGGCCTGGTACTGAAGGGGTTAATGAGTTTGTTCTTCATAATTTGTGTACACTAAAGGAACTCTGGAGATGACAGGAACGCTTATCATGCCAAGGAAGATACAATGAGTTTCCTAGGCTCTGGAAATTGTAGTAGTGAATGAGACTAAAACTAGGATTAGCAAATCCTAAAGAGCAGCAACCAGGCAGTACATTCTGTCACAACCTGATGAAAATGGCATCTAACTGAAAGAGAGTAAGTCACCACCAGGACCGGACCAGACCACCTCTTCACTCCTGCACCACAACACTTACTTCACAGATGGCTCCATCTTCCTCAGCTTCTCCTCAATCTGTCGCTCCCGGGCGGCCGTGTCCACAGGTCGGGCTGCTCCAAAGATGCCACCGCCACCGCCACCACCACCACCACCACCACCTCCTCCTCCTCCACCTCGCTCTCTCTCTCCACCTCGCTCTCTTTCTCCACCTCGCTCTCTTTCTCCACCTCGTTCTCTTTCTCCACCTCGCTCTCTTTCTCCACCTCGTTCTCTTTCTCCACCTCGTTCTCCGCCTCGTTCTATTCCTCTTTCTCCACCTCGTTCTCCGCCTCGTTCTATTCCTCTTTCTCCACCTCGTTCTCCGCCTCGTTCTATTCCTCTTTCTCCACCTCGTTCTCCGCCTCGTTCTATTCCTCTTTCTCCACCTCGTTCTATTCCTCTTTCTCCACCTCGTTCTATTCCTCTTTCTCCACCTCGTTCTCCACCTCGTTCTATTCCTCTTTCTCCACCTCGTTCTATTCCTCTTTCTCCACCTCGTTCTATTCCTCTTTCTCCACCTCGTTCTCCTCCTCGTTCTCCACCACCCCTTTCTCCTCTGTCTCCACCACCTCTTTCCCCTCTGTCTCCTCCACCTCCATCTCTGTTTTTGTAAGAGAAAAACTTGTTATTATTTGTTCATGATTATCACCATTCAAATCAAATATACAGTACATAGCACAAGTTTTTGTAAATATCGCTAGAGACAAAAGTACAAGTTATTCTAGATAGAAATTGTTCTACTGTATACACATGTGCATTTTGAGGCTCTGTAATTCAAGCATGGATGAGTGACAGATACAACAGCTGTGTCATAGACACACCATGTCAACATACTCCACTGTAACTGTCTGATATTTTCAAGTTCTTTTTTTCTTTTCTGTGTCAAAATTATGCAATAAAATCTAAAAGTAATCACTATCAATGTCATAGTGTAAAACCTCAAACAGCTCATTAGCTATTACCTAAAATCAAATTAAAAATCTCTGGCAGTCTGCAGCAAACACTCCCATAATTCTGACAAGCAGGCCATTCCCTCACTTTTCCCATATGGATCCATGTTGTAAGGTTATTCTGCTAAAAACACAGTAAGGAACCAATGTCTTCCTCTCTCATTCCTAAATCTATCTGCATCAAACTTAAATTTTTATTTTTTGTTCAACTCTCTTTTGTTCAAACTTAACTATATGAATAAAGAAGTTGGTGTCAGCAGTAGTTGTGCTAAGTGAGGGCACAAGTTCCACAAAAACTGATCTTAGGGTCTGATGATCATTATGTTTGTAACAAGTATGTATGGCACTTTTATTTCAATTCCCTACAACATTCAGGACCCTATACATACTTTGTTCTGGTCTAGCCTTCAGTTCTCATAACATGCAAGGCACTGTGTTTTGTTGTGGCTAGAGGGTCAATCCCCAGCTACAGCCTCTTCTGTCTAAACCCTTGCACTTGTACTTCACACATCCTGGAACACTAACCACACTGAGATATCTACACTCATCACCAAACACTGAACTGACTACAAACTGCAAAATCTATTCATTTCTCTCCCCATCTTTTTTGCAAATGCTTTAAACTCCAAATATTATTTTTTGGTTTTGTGAATCATTGAATACCATATTGAAAAAGCTAAAATCTATCTCCCCATTGCTTGGTAGTGCTGTGAATTATTGCATATTACACTGAAAACCTTCAAACTTATCTCAACTACAGATTATCTCAGTGTTTCTATGTTGTACTAAGGTCATCCACGACATACTAACCTCCTTGGTAGCTCTCTTCCATGGAGCTTCTGTTCTATCTCCTTCTCCCTTGAAGCTGTGTCCACTGGTCGGGCAGCGCCGAAGATACTGGATCCACCTCCACCTCCTCCTCCTCCTCCTCCTCCTCCTCCTCCTCCTCCACCTCCACTTCCTCCACCTCCACTTCCTCCACCTCCACTTCCTCCACCTCCACTTCCTCCACCTCCACTTCCTCCACCAACACCACCTCCTCCTCCTCCTCCACTAGCTCCTCCCCCAGCACTACCTCCTCCACCACCACCACCACTGGCAGCTCCACCTCCAGCATCCTTCTTCTCCTCAGCCTCTGGGCCTCTGCTCCTTGGGATCAACTGCAGCCTGAGGTGAGGAAGGAGTGACAGTGAACAAGATGAGAAAATAAAAGGAATAATACGATGAGGAAAGGAATTAGGGAACGGTAAGAGGATGACTGAGTGAGGGAAGGAATTAAGGAATGGTGAATGGGATGACAAAATGAAGATGGAATGAGAGTGAAAGAATGAGGGGAAGGTGATGGATGTAAGAAAATTAATGTGACAGAACCTGAAGGAATGGAGAAGGAATGAGTGAATGTGACAAGGGAATAATGAGATGGAAAGGTGAAGAAAAGACATGGAAAAAAAAGAACAGTTATGAAAGACAGATGGGTGAGAGAGATGACTGAGAGTAAGAGACGAGAAAGATAATGGTAGAAGGCAAAATGGAATGAGAGCAGCCACAACTAAGCAAAGAAAATATCCAAACTCTTAAAGACTTTCATTTTAACTGACTTCATCTTTCACTCTCCCTATAAGCAGAGAAAATACCAAAGCACACACAATTCCCAGGCAGAACACAGGAATACAAGTCAGTAAGTAAGACAGCAGCTACTCACTTGGGGCGTTCTCTTGGTCCCGAATCAGAGCCACGACTTGGGCCGTCACGATCCCTTCTCCATGGGTCATCACGAAATCCACCTGACCCACCCATATAACGCCCTGGAAATTAGCATGGATCATTTCGCAGGGGAGGGGGGAAGGCAAAGTGGGGGGAAGAGAGAAGCAGGCAAAAGAGGTGCAAGATAACACACAAGTGACTGAGACAAGGGCATGGGAGTGGAGTGTTGTAGATGACCATTCCGCAAGTTATCCTGTGCTGTATGGGTAACACAACACATGATACAAGGGAAGATGCAAGCTGGTAAGACACTCAACAGGTGCAGATGAGAGGTGGCAAAGAGGAAGAAGAAAGCTTGGTGCTTAGCATAATGTACACACAATACAATACACAAGATACATGGGAAGAATATACAAGTGCTGAAAATACAAACAATAGGTGCAGATGAGAGGTGGCAAGGAGTATCATTTAGCTTGCCTTATAAAGTGAAGGATAGCAAAACAAAATAGCACAGAATACAAAGGAAGAAAACACAAGTAGATTATGCATATAACACATGCTGATAAAGTCACACAACTCAAGAAATATTCATCCCTTAACTTTTCAATTGGAACATACACAAGACATTACAGGATATATATAAGAAAAACAAAACAGCCATCAAATAGGTGCCAAAATGTTCATTCAGCCCTTCAGTTCTTTACGGTGCAACAATTACTGTATATTCCAACTCCTACACCAACTATTTCAGCCTAAGGAAATCTAAAACTAATGATCATCTGATGTGCCACGGGTGAAATGCAAACACTGAAGAAAACACAACACATAAGCATACAAGACAACACAGGAGAAGAAGCAAGGAATGAATGACAACAAACAGGAAGGTTAAAAAAAACAATGCTCCCCTATACAATGGACTTACAAGTTACAAAATACAAACACTGAAGAAAACACAAAGACACACATATGACACAACAAAGGAGAGGAGGTACTGAATAACACATGACAATTGCAGGGAAGCAAGCATTTTGTGGCGCTCATCCTTAAAATGAACTTGTAGAATGAAAATACCGAAGAACAAATATGAAAGAGACATGCGTGACACAACAGAGGACAGCATGTAAGAACTGAGTGACAGCCCACAGGAACATTACAGCAGACAAACACACACTGAACGGTGCTCACCTATAGAAGCTTCTTAAATGCCAACACTAAAGAAAATATGACAAGCTGACATGAAACAACTGGAAAAAGAGTTCCATAAAAGCACACATTCCAAGATGCTCAACCTTCATCAATATAACAAAACCCTGGAATTTCAGGATGATGGTAATTCAACACAGCACAACACAGCTAGGAGATGACACATATGAGCCAAACAACAGCCACAGCAATACACCATAGACCCAGCACTAAAGGCATCCACACTGCCTACCATGGCCAGCCTCATTAGCATGTGTGTTAACATGGCATAGTGAAACCAGACTCATTTGGTACTCGAGCCCCTGCATCTTTCTGTCCCACATTGGTGTCGCGTTCACAGTCAATAGGCATAGGAACACTCTCTCTCTCTCTCTCTCTCTCTCTCTCTCTCTCTTACTGTCATTCTTTACCTCAATCATTCCAAAATTATAAGTAGTTATATATGAATACATGATTCTTTTCAATGTCTTTCAATATGATAATGGAGCAAATAACACTTTATAATCTTCCGGCACACCTGGCAAGGTGTGGAGGCTGAGCAATGCTGCCACCCATGTCCTTGACACGTGAATTTCATGGGCTAAGCCATCCTGGCCACTGTCAGGTCAGGCCCCACATGGGTTGAGGTGGTAATAGCACAGAGAGATACAGCCAACACCCCGGGTACCACATTAGTCTGGTTCCACTATATAATCTATCTATCTGTTTAGATGTCAACAGGTTTAAATGAAACTTATTTGTCTTGTATGTGTGTGTGGCATGTCGTGTTTGGCATACCCCATGAGGGACTGCTGGCCTTAAATGTAGACATATTGGTCTTTATGGGACAATTGAGGATTGCTGTGTCATGTTTCATAAAAGATGACTGTCATATTTTTGTTTGACATAGCTACCTATGTAAAATATTTCCACACACCACCTCCTCTGGTAATGCACCCAATGATCCACTTCTCCACTTAGAAAATTACATCTTTTTTGTAAATCCTTATTTCATATTGACTTAAATTCCTTGGTGTGTGTGTGTGTGTGTGTGTGTAATTCACTGTTTGATCTGCTGCAGTCTCTGACGAGACAGCCAGACATTACCCTACGGAACGAGCTCAGAGCTCATTATTTCCGATCTTGGGATAGGTCTGAGACCAGGCACACACCACACACCGGGACAACAAGGTCACAACTCCTCGATTTACATCCCGTACCTACTCACTGCTAGGTGAACAGGGGCTACGTGTGTGTGTGTGTGTGTGTGTGTGTGTGTGTGTGTGTGTATTTACCTAGTTGTAGTTTTACAGGGCCTGGGCTTTGTGTGTGTGTGTGTGTGTGTGTGTGTGTGTGTGTGTGTGTGTGTGTGTGTGTGTGTGTGTGTGTGTGTGTGTGTGTGTGTGTGTGTGTGTGTGTGTGTATTTACCTAATTGTATTTACCTAATTGTAACATACGGAAAAGAGCTATGCTCGTGTTGTCCCGTCTCCATATCTATTAATGTCCAGCTTTTTCTTAAAATCATGAATATTCCTTGCGTTGACCACTTCCACGTCTAAACTATTCCATGCTTCCACCCTTCTATGAGGGAAGCTATATTTTTCACATCTCTCCTATAAGTGGCCATTTTAGTTTTTTCCCATGCCCTCTCGACATTCTTTCATTCCACATACACAGATCTTCCCTATCCATTTTTCCATGCCAATCATCACTCTGTATATTGCTATCAGGTCTCCCCTTTCTCTTCTGTTTTCCAGGGTCGGAAGTTGCATTCTTTTCAGTCTGTCTTCATAAGTCAAATCTCTTAAGTCAGGCACCATTTTGTTGCAGCCCTCTGTACTTTCTCTAGTTTCCTTATGTGTTTCTTTAAGTTCGAGCCCACTGTATTGTTGCATATTCAAGCCTCGGTCTTATCATTGCAGTAATTATTTTCTTCATCATTTCTTCATCTAAATATACGAACGCCACTCTTATGTTCCTCAATAAGTTCAATACTTCTCCAATTATTTTGTTTATATGTCTCTCTGGCGATAGGTCATTGGTAATTGTCACCCCAAGGTCTTTTTCTTCATGACTGGTTTTATGTCTTCATTTCCTATCTTGTACATACTCCTGATTCTTCTTTCACTCTTGCCAAACTCTATTTTCTTGCATTTTGTCGTGTTGAACTCCATTTGCCATGTACAGCTCCATTTCCATATTCTGTCCAAGTCTTCCTGGAGTAGTTCGCAATCTTTGTCACATCTCACTTTTCTTAACAATTTTGCATCGTCTGCAAATAGGCTCACATAACTGGACACCCCATCCACCATGTCATTTATGTAGACCGCGAACATTACTGGTGCCAACACTGATCCCTGTGGAACTCCACTCTCCACCAAGCCCCATTCTGATGGTCTGTCCTTAATTATTGTTCTCATTTCTCTTCCTACCAAAAGTCTTCCATCCATTTTAGTAAACTGCCATGCACTCCTCCTACCATTTCAAGTTTCCAGATCAGTCTCCGTGTGGTACCTTATCAAAGGCCTTTTTAAATCCAGATATATTCCATCAGCCCAACCATCTCTTTCCTGTATTACATCTATCACCCTCGAATAGTAACATATCAGGTTTGTCGCATGAACGCCCTTTTCTAAAACCAAATTGACACTCACAAAGTATGTCATTTTTCTCCAAGAAGTCTGTCCATCTATTCTTCACCACCCTCTCACACATCTTAGCTACCACACTTGTAAGTGACACTGGTCTATAGTTCAATGGGTCTCTCTTGTTACCTGATTTATAGATTGGGACAATGTTAGCTCTTTTCCAGTCTTGGGGCACTACACCTTCCCTTAATGAGGCATCAATTACTTCACAAACTTTTTCTGCCAGTTGCTCCTGCATTCTCTTAAAATCCATCCTGATACCCCATCAGGTCCCACAGCTTTTCTCACTTCTAAACTCCCCATCATATTCTTGATCTCCTCCACAGTTACTTGAAACTCCTTCATAATCCCTTTCTGTTCCATTACCAGTGGTTTGTCAAAAGCAGTCTCCTTTGTGAATACCTTCCGAAAGCATCCATTCATAGCCTCTGCCATTTCCTGGGATCTTCACTGCATACTCCATTTACTTCTAAACTTTCAATACTTTCTCTATTTTTGATGTTGTTGTTCACATGTCTGTAAAAAGCCTTGGTTGGTCTTTACATTTATCAATTATATCCTTTTCTTGTTTCTTTCTTTCTTCTCTTCTAATCAACACATATTCATTTCTTGCTCTTTTGTAACTTTCCCACTGCTTAATCCGTCTTTTCCTTCTCCACCTCTTCCATGCATCCTCTTTTCTTGTTCTAGCCTTTTCACATCTATCGTTAAACCAGTCCTGCTTTCCAACTTCTCTATGTTGTCTTATTGGTACAAATTTTTCTCACCTTCTTTGTATATTTTTATAAATTCCTTCCACTTTTCATTTGCTCCTTAGCACTCTTGAATTTCATCCAATTTGTCTCTTGAAAGAATTTCTTTAGGTTTCCAAAATCTGTCTTGGCATAATTCCATCTTCCCACTTTATATTCTTCATTTCTTCTAGATTTCTCTTCATCTATCACCTTGAACTCCAAAACTGCATGATCACTCTTTGCTAAAGGGCACTCCACCCTCATCTCCTCAATGACCATTGGCTCTGTACTAAAGACCAAGTCCAGTCTTGACGATGCTCCCTCTCCTCCAAACCTAGTATCTTCTTTGACCCACTGAGTTAACACATTTTCCATTGCCAGTGTCAATAGTGTATTTCCCCATGTTGTCTCT
This sequence comes from Portunus trituberculatus, assembly GCF_017591435.1. NCBI lineage: Eukaryota > Metazoa > Arthropoda > Malacostraca > Decapoda > Portunidae > Portunus > Portunus trituberculatus. Next base: position 13,039,591 of record NC_059264.1, read on the forward strand.
GATCCTTCCATTGACCAGTCCTCCCAACACACCTCTTTACAATTAAAATCTCCCATCATTATAGTTCGTTCACAGCCACCCAACATTTCTTCCAGACATGTTCCTGTATCACTTATCATTTCTTCATATTCCTGTACTGACCATGCATTTGTCTTAGGTGGTACGTACACCACTATGTAGTGCCTCTTTTTCCTTCATTAGTTTCTGCTCTGATCTTTAGCACTTCTGCCTTTCCCATACCTTCTTTCACTTGATCCACCTTTATATCTTTTTTAACCAGCAACATCACTCCTCCTCCCATCTTACCTACTCTATTTCTTTTCCAAACATTATATTTCCCTTCTCCAACCATCATCAGGTCTTCTCCTCTCTCAGTTTTGTTTCAGTAAGACCCACAATATCTGGGTTCTTGTCCTCAAGTAATCGTTGAGTTCTAAAATCCCGATATCACTCCATTTATGTTGGAATACATTACATTCGCTCATACGTAAGTTTCTTTAGTCCTTTCTTGCTGTACTTTTCTGGGTTATGAACCACTTCCTCAGTCTCATATCCAAGATTCTCCAGAAAAACTCTTTCTTCTCCTCTTCTGTCCTCTCTTCATTTTTTTCAAAGCCTCCTTTCTCAACTCATTTAACATTTCTCTTTCCTTTTCACCGAGATCTCTTCTCAACCAAATCTTCCTTGTTGTTTCCTGCTGGGCTAGCCTCCATGACTTCTCCACCAATTCATCTACATCCTTTTGTGACTTAAGTTTGATTCTTATTGGCCTCATACCTTCTCTTGTGAACTTTCCAATTCTATGGAAGTCCTCTATTTCTTGTACTAGGTCTTTTCCTCCTCCTGCACCACATTAATGATATTATTTATCACCTTTTTATGTTTTCTCTCTCTCCATTTTACTCGGTGTCTTATCCTCCTCCACACCAAATATCACCACACATCTCTTTTTGTCTACAGTTTCCCTCACCAATGTCTCATTTGACTTAATAACCTTCACCACTTTCTCAGCAATCTTCTCTTCTATGATCTGTTGATCTATAATTTCAGCAAGGCCCAAAGTTTTCTCCCAGACTCTTTGATTTCCTTTTCCAGACTTGCAACTTTGTAATTTACCTCCTTTCTTTCCACTTCCTGACTTTTTCCATTCAGCCTGCTTCTCCATCACTTTTCCTAGAGATTCTCCACATTTTTCGCAATTCACTTTAATTAGCTTAACTTCCTCTTTCAGTGCTTCATTTTCCTTCTTCATATCGGCACACTCTTTCTACATTGTCATAACTCGTTTCCAGGCCCCCATACTTTTCAAACAGTTTTCAATTTTACCTTCCAACTCCAGAATTTTCTTCACATAAGCGCTCTTCTCCATTATTCCTTGAAATCCTGTGAAGTCTGATTCATCTTTCGAGTTCACGGCCGCCATGTTGCGCAGATGTAAACAAACCAGCTGATGGCTCAAACGCAGGCTACAGTTTATATTTACCTTCCCTGGACATTATTTTGCTAATCAACAGTTAACATGACTATATGGAGACGGGACAAACATTACAAGCTCCTTTCCCACCTTGGTTACTCTTAGGCAATGGTAACTGTAGAATTAGAGATGATTGCTCTGGAGCTCAGCGACGACGATGTCCCGTGTGTGTGTGTGTGTGTGTGTGTGTGTGTGTGTGTGTGTGTGCAGTCTTATTACACAGCTCAGAGCTCATGACATCTTGGAGACTGAGACCAACACAACACACACACACAAGTTACATCACCTATTTACTGCTAGGTGAACACACATTGATTGATTTTCTGTATGTGTGTGTGTGTGTGTGTGTGTGTGTGTGTGTGTGTGTGTGTGTGTGTGTGTGTATTTACCTATTTGTATTTACCTATTTGTGTATTACAGGGCCCGAGCTAAGCTCTCTGTGTCCTGTCTCCTTGTCCATTCCTGTCATATCTCTCTTTCATCTGATTGACACACACCGCATCAACGACATCACTGCTCAGTTTATTCCACTTATCAATGCTACGATGCGGGAAACTGTATTTTCTCACGTCATTTAGACAGATGTCCTTTATTAGCTTTTTCCATGTCCTCGGAGATGATTACTTGTGGTCACCTTTATCAACTCTCTATCCAGTATGTCAATCTTGTTCACCAATTTATACATAGTTATCATGTCTCCTCTTGTTCTTCTCTCTTCTAATGTGGTCAGCCCCAGCTTCCTCAGTCTTTCCTCATAGTCTAACTCCCTGAGTCCTGGTACCATCCTTGTTGCCAGCCTCTGTACCCTTTCTACCTTCTTCACATTTTTCTTCATATGCGTGACCAGACACATGCTGCATATTCTAACTGGGGTCTTATTAAGGTACATAATATCTTCTTCATCATTCCTTCATCTAGGTAGTGGAATGCAAGGCCAATATTTTGAAGCATGTTGTATGTTTTCCAAAAAATCTTGTTAATGTGTTTCTCCGGTGACAAAGTGTTTTGCACGGTTACTCCTAAGTCTTTCTCCTCATTGGTCTCTTTAATTTTCTCATCACCCAGCCTGTAATCCCAGTTTGGTCTGTATCTACTTCTTCCCATTTTCATAACATGGGTCTTGTCTATATTAAATTCCATCTGCCACTCTTACTCCACTCATATATTTTATCAAGATCTTCCTGTAACTTGTTACAATCTTCCACATTCTTTACTCTCCTCATAATTTTAGTATCGTCCGCAAACATGTTCATGTAACTGTCAATTCCTACTGGCATATCATTAACATAAATCAAAAACATGATGGGACCCAGCACTGACCCTTGTGGAACTCCACTGGTTACCTTCTTCCACTCGGACTTCCTTCCTCTCACCACTGTTCTCATTTCTCTTCCCATTAAGTAATTTTCCATCCATTTTGCTAGTTTATCATTTACTCCTCCAATCATCTTTAGTTTCCACATCAGTCTATTGTGTGGTACTTTATCAAAGGCCTTTCTCAAGTCCAGGTAGATAGCATCCACCCATCCCTCTCTATGTTGTAGTATGTCAGTCACTCTTGAATAAAAACATAATAAATTGGATACACGATCTTCCTTTTCTGAAACCAAACTGCCTTTCACTCAGAATGTTTTCACTTTCTAGATACTCACTCCACTTAGCTTTAATTACTTCTTCACATACCTTGCACAATATACTAGTCAACGATACTGGTCTATAATTTAGCGGTTCCATTCTACTACCATTCTTATATATAGGCACAATGTCAGCTCTTTTCCACTCTTTCGGGACTAATCCTGTTCGTATGGAGGTTTCCACAATATCAAATATGGGTTCAACAATTGATCCTTACATTCATTTAGCAACCTCCCAGATATGCCATCAGGCCCCATTGATTTATTAATATCCAGATTGCTTATAATTTTCCTTACATCTTCCTTAGTAACCATGATGTCCTGCATTTGCTTTATTTCCGTAGGCCTTCCTCCCATAAAATGCTCCTCCTTTGTAAACACTTTGCAAAAGTTGTCGTTCAAAATTTCAGCTATATCTCCAGCATCTTCATATACTTCTTCCCTGTTTTTTACCTTTTCTATTGCCTCCCTTTTATTTAGTTTTCCATTTATGAATTTGTAAAACATTTTGGGTCACTATCACAGTTTTCCACCACCCTCTGTTCATATTCCTTCTGTGCTGTTCTCCTTACTTCAACATATCTATTCCTTGCTGTTTTGTAGACTTCTCTTGATAATACATCACTGTTTTTCTTAAGTTTCTTCCATGCCTTTTCTTTGTTCTTTTTTGCTTCTTCACAATTTCTATTAAACCACTGTTTATTATTTAAAGTCCTCTTTCTGTAATATGGCACAAACTTTTTCACAGCAGAGTTATACAAATCCATAAATTTATCGTATTTCAATTGCATATCCTTTCCTGGTATACCACGGACCAGTCAATTTCATTAAAGAACTCCCTTATATGGTTATAATTTGCCCTAGTATAATTTAATTTTTCCTCCCTGCGTTCCACAATCTTATTCGTGCTTAATTCTGTATCCAGCTCAAAGCTTAGGACATCATGATCGCTTTTCCCCAAGGGACATTCATGTTCAATTTCCTCTTTTAGAGAGATGCCCCTGGTAAATACCAAATCCAACCTTGCTGCAACATCTTGTCCCCTGCACCTTGTTGGTGATCTCACCCACTGTGTCATCAAGTTATTTGTTGCTACCTTTAACAATTCTTCTGCCCACTCACCACCGTTCACCACTTCGTAGTCTTCCCACACTATTTCTTTGCAATTAAAGTCTCCAACTATCATCACTCTATCCTTTCTGATGAGTTCTTGCTTCATTCTGTCTAGAGTATTTCTCATCACCATTTGGTACTGTTCATATTCCCAAGCACTGGTTCTGGGTGGTATGTATACTGTTATAATATTAATGTCCCTCTTGCCATCTGTTATAAGCATACTTATCACTTCCTCATTTCTCTTACTATAGTTCACCTCCTTCACTATCAGATCTTCCTTAGTAAGAACCATTATACCACCACCTCCTTTATTTTTCTATCATTTCTCCATACTTTGTAGTGTTTTACAACAAACCAGTCTAGCTTTATTTCGGCCTTAGCTTTGTTTCCACTACACACATTATGTCCGGTTCGTTATTTCTTAGGTAATCCATACATTCTAGCCTCTTAGACAGAAATCCATCTATGTTCGTGTAAGTCACTTTTATTCCATTCCTAGTCTCATTCTTCCATGTAATGCCTATTCCGTCTGTTTTATCCACCACTTCTTTAGCCTCCCATTTCTCATCCTCCAAAAAACTTGGTCTTTTCCTCCTCTGTTCTTTCGTCATTCCTCTCCTTCACTTCAGTTACAAGCTCCTTCATTTTCATTCTCTCATCTTGTGACATATTTCTTCTTATGTAAATTGTTTTGGTTTCCTCAGAGTCCTTAAGTTTCCAAGCCCTCCTCAACAAGGCCTCCGCTGCCACCTGAGACTTTAATTTCAATTTTAATGGTCTATTCTTGCCTTCCTCAAAAGCTCCCAATCTCACACTTTCTTCTACCTCAGCATATAGGTCCTCTTCTTCCACAGAGATCTTGTTCAGTAAAGACTTAATCCTGTCATTTTCCTTATCCCTCCTGTCCTGCCAGTTCCTGTTAGTTTCCTCCTCAATCCTATTATGATCACACATTTTTCTTTTCAGCGATATCTCTCACCACATACTCATTTTCCTTTAGTGCCTTTACCATTTCCCTCTGCATAATCCCTTTATTTTCCTCTTCCTGCTTTTTTACTATCTCCCTAAACGACCTTTGCACCTTTGTGTGTGTGTGTGTGTGTGTGTGTGTGTGTGTGTGTGTGTGTGTGTGTGTGTGTGTGTGTGTGTGTGTGTGTGTGTGTGTGTGTGTGTGTGTGTGTGTGTGTGTGTAATGGTTTGTTCCACACAACATTGAACATATAAGCAATACAATGCTTGAACAAAGCCTTACAATAACACACTAACCATCTTCACCATGTGTGTATGTTTAGGTGAAGAGTTTGTTTACTTTCTATTGGTCTGAAATGACATAAGTATTTCCATCATTGGTCATGAGCCAGACTGGTGTGAAGGAGAAGTAGAGGATTACAGATGGGAAGCAAGCACAGTGAGCTGACATGGCCAGGCCAGGCCAAGCAGACATGCATCCATTCCTTCATGCAATGAGAGGAACTGTGAGATAGTAAGTGTTCAATTTATCTTACTGACTATCATGAATTCATTTTTGGAACAGTTTTTTCCCCACACATTTCACAAGTTCCTCACCTCTGATGCACTACTACCATCACCACAAACCACCAAGCACTGCAATAATCACAATGTCAAATTGACACCATCTTGACTTTGACCAAACCTATAACAGTAGAATTTCTTTTCACAAACTGCCATACATATTCAGTTACATGGCAGCTGCCAAGGCTCACTACATACAGCACAATTCAACAGTGTTTGTTTATCTCAAGTAATAGTTAACAGAAAAAAGACAATACTAAATACTGAATCCACAAAAACCTTAAATTTGCAGTTTACACTAAGTTCAGCGTTATTTCTTATTATTCTCTGATTTTTATGTTCATATTTCGAAGTGTTTCAACTTCTTACATACTTTCAACGGACACTCATGGAATTACTGAGGTTTTCAAGGGTGTTTGCATCTTGCTAGTGATATTAAAAAAAGTCTCCATCATCAATAGGAACAAACACCTACAAGAACCTGACAAGCCATCCCTGCTGACAGGAAATCACACTCATAAGACAACATTTAGCAATACAGTGCTCAGTGTCTGGACTCTGGGGATTGTTCTACAGCTGAGTGAGTTACGCATTTGCTGAGTTCCTGTAGTGTGTTGATAACTGTGACGTGCCACAAGACCAAAGCAAGAGATGGGCTGAATGCTGAATGCACCACAAAAATATAACATGTAAAAGTGAAGGGTGAACTTGTAAACACACATGTACTGTACACACTCATAAACAGTATATACCTAAGCAAGCCACATAAATATAACATGGAAAATGTGGATAACAAAACTTACTGTGTACATATATTGAAAAAAAAAAAAAAAAAAAAAAAGAGCAAAATATTAAAAACAAATAACAACACTACTTAACAATGAATGTATATTTCCCCATAAATTCCTTTAATCTATCAACACAACCTCAACTAAAAAAAATTTCAGTGGGTATATTTTTTAGGCAGCACTGATGATGAAGCTATCACCAATTTAGTCTCCAAATACCACCACCACCACCACCAAGCAGTGATGGTCCACACTTTAACTTTGCAAACAATCTATCTGTGAAGAGTCAAGGATCATCCAAGACAGAACCAAACAGATGAGATACAGACACATTCAGAAACACTTTGCTCTCACATCTCAACTCTCTTCAAAGCCAATGGAAATGATTAAGTCGGATTCTCTAAACTGTTTCTCCTTATATATTGAGTTATTCTGTTATTAGAGCTATAAAAACACACTTAAAAGCCCCATACAGCTTCAACTAGAGCCTTTGGAATATAGTGAAGAGAGGATGCAGAAGTGTTTCAGAATACAGACTATAGACACTAATAACTGAGGTGTTTCCCACAGTAACAGGGCAAGCAACACCAAGAGAAAGACAAGAAAGCAATATTTGGAGCCAGCATGTCTTGCTTGGTCTGGCCTCACTCCTCAGCAGCTGCTTAGAAGGATGGACACAGACCGGCAGGCTAAAGAGGAAGGTGGTAACTCAAGCAGTCTATATTTGCATCTCTTGGGATGATGTCACTCTTTGTTTTGAATTTCAAGCAGAGGCATCTTTACAAAATAATCCTGCTGCCATTTCAGGTTAATTCCTTTAGTAAAATTATGTATGCTTCAGTCTACTTTTTTGACAAACTGATACATGCTCATCATCTAGACACTCTTTGTTGCACTTTCTGGAAAATTTACACAAACATGATTTAGACGAGACACTCTTCCCAAGTCAAGCCAGCTCACAACTCAATTCCAATCCATGCTTTGTTTGCCTCATTTACGCATGGAAAGCCTCAATGACCTCCACAGCCTGCATAACCACCAAACATGCCTCTGTAGGCCTGCCAGGCTCCACAGTTATGAACGGATCCACTAACATGGCTACACAAGAGGTATTTGCAAGGACAGAAGAGGACAAAACACAGGAAGGATTGGGGATCCTTGGCCCTATTCTCCCATACTAAAGCTTAACACTTTTGATACTTTGAGAAGGTAATGTACAAGTGTGAGGCTGCCAGTTATCTTTTGTGCCACCCTTGAAACTAAACCCACTGAGGCTGTTACAACAACAATAATAATAATAATAATAATAATAATAATAATAATAATAATAATAATAATAATAATAATAATAATAATAATAATAATAATAATAATAATAAAAATAATAATAATAATAATAAAAATAATAAAATAATAATAATAATAATAATAATAATAATAATAATAATAATAATAATAATAATAATGCACTCAACTCTAAACTTCATGTATTTCACTTTTATGAGATCTGGATGCATCACACAAAATCCAATTCTCTAAACGAAAAACCCTTGATATACTACAAACATTCAGCGAGAGCACAAAATCTTGTCAGCTGCATCTGGTATCCATCAAAGTGAAGTACACTGAGTGAAGAGTCCCATCACAACAACAAAATAGGGGAAAAAATAAATAAATAAATAAAAAAAAAATGAAAAAAAAAAAAAATCATACTGCACTATATATAAACCAAAAAAACAATGACAAGTGAAGGAAAAAAAGAAAAAAATTAAAAAGAAAAATAACAACATACTCTACTTTATATAACCAGCCAAACAACGACATAATCCAAGCCTCAAACCCTTGCTAGAGTGAGGCTCCAGCTTACCTCTGTCCCTGTCATATCCTCTGTCCCTGTCATAGCCTCGATCCCTGTCATAGCCTCTGTCCCTGTCATAGCCTCGGTCCCAGTCATAGCCTCGATCCCTGTCATAACCCCTGTCACCATATCTGTCCCTGTACCCTGCAAAACCAACCACAAGAGGAGGAAGAGGAGGAAGAGGGAAGGCCAATGATAAGGAGGAGATGAAACAGGAGGGGAAGGAAGCAAGGAAGAAAGGAAAGAGGCAGGAGGGAAACTTATAAGATATGGTTATATCAAAGTGTGTGTGTGTGTGTGTGTGTGTGTGTGTGTGTGTGTGTGTGTGTGTGTGTGTGTGTGTGTGTGTGTGTGTGTGTGATTCACTGTTTGATCTGCTGCAGTCTCTGACGAGACAGCCAGACGTTACCCTACGAAACGAGCTCAGAGCTCATTATTTCCGATCTTCAGATAAGCCTGAGACCTGGCACACACCACACACCGGGACAACAAGGTCACAACTCCTCGATTTACATCCCGTACCTACTCACTGCTAGGTGAACAGGGGCTACGTGAGGAGACACACCCAAATATCTCCACCGGCCGGGAATCGAACCCGGTCCTCTGGCTTTGTGTGTGTGTGTGTGTGTGTGTGTGTGTGTGTGTGTGTGTGTGTGTGTGTGTGTGTGTGTGTGTGTGTGTGTGTGTGTGTGTGTGTGTGTGTGTGTGTGTGTGTGTGTGTGTGTGTGTGTGTGTGTGTGTGTGTGTGTGTGTGTGTTACCTGCTGTAGAAAAATGTGAGGGTTTTGAAAAATGTTCTTGCAGTGTGTTATGCATTTTTTTGACTGGGAAATATACCATGTGGAGAAAAAAAATTATATAAATCTTGGTTAGTCATGACTCGGAAATGTTGAATTGCTGATCACTTCAAAGAATGGAACTCCCTTGTTGACTCATTAATAATAGGAAAAAAATAAATAAATAACTGGTACAAATAAACTTATGTGCCTTGGTGGCCACAATAATCAGCAACTCCCATGTAAGAAGCTATGAGAATTACACTTGACACTGCAAGGAAAATTGATTATTAACCCCTTCAGTACTGGGACACATTTCTACCTTGAGATTTGTGTATGATTAGACCGTTTTATTGACATTAGGAAGGGTCTATGAAGGTCACACGATTAATGATGCCACTCTTCACAATTTCAATCCCCCACTAAGTTTCTGAAGCTGTGTAAAGTCACCAAATAGTAAGCAGAATGAATATGGGAATGCATCACGGTACTCAAGGGGTTTAGCATGATCACTTCCTTTCTTCCAGTGTTATACCCTTCATGCTTTATTTCTAGGACCAGGAATACCTATCGTGACTGAAGCTGATAATATTACTTCCAACTACAAATAGGTATAGACGTAAACACACACTCACATATACACACAAACACACACATCGGAGCACTGTTTCCTATTAGCTGTTCCATTAATCATTCTCTATATACATTCTTTCTATTCTTCAATCTTCAAAACTAACCCTCACTTCTAATAGACCTCAATATCTATGCTATCTTTCATCTTTCACTTATACGATACACTTTCACAATCCTTCTTCTTTTCTGTCTTCTCTTTCGCTTTCCCTTCAGCCATCCTTGTCATGTGTTTCCCCCATGATTGATTGATTGATCCTTGTCATCGCTTTCATCATCATCATCATTCCTTCCTCACTTCCGACACTACTAATATGTTTCATTCTTTATCTTCCCTTCTTATCACCATCATCATCATTTTCATTGTATATTTTTTTCAAGTTCCCTTCAATGCATCCATCAACATCGACTATTGTACGTCATTTTTTATTCTAATCCACTCAATAACCACTATCATCTTTTAAATAGTCACTTCCTATCTTTTCTCTCAGCAGCACCACCACCACCAGCACCAACAACAGCACCACCACCACCATAACTCTATCACAACACAAACAACAATCACCACAACACAATGCAAACAAACCACAACCACCACAATAACCATCTCCTGACCTCTCATTTGCCACCATACAACTCACTCACACACCACACCACACCACACCTTACCTCGGTCTCTGTCGCGGTCACCAAAGCCTCTGTCTCGGTCACCAAAACCTCGGTCACGGTCACCAAAACCACGGTCACGATCACGGTCACCATAGCGGTCCCTAAAGCCTGGAGTAATAAATAAATAAGTCAGCAAATCAATCAATCAATCAATCAATCAATAAAATAAATGTAAATGAACAGAATGAAATAAAAATAAACATTTATCAAGTTCTTTTTCATCTATTATGAAGAGAGAGAGAGAGAGAGAGAGAGAGAGAGAGAGAGAGAGAGAGAGAGAGAGAGAGAGAGAGAGAGAGAGAGAGAGAGAGAGAGAGAGAGAAAGTACATTGTCTTCAACTTTTTCCTCTTCACTGCTACCAACATGTTCCTCTCTTCACTGCAAATCACTGAATCACTTAACCCAGCAATCCAGTGTTAGTAGATTTTGCAGCTATAAAAGACTATATCTATCTTTGTAAAGAATGGGAGTTGTAGAAGAAAGAGAAAGAAATAAAAACAACAGAAGACTCTTAAGTGGTGACAAACCCCTCACTTTAAACAAATCAATAGACAAATACCAATAAAAACAAAAGAAAAAAAAATACAATAGGAATGAGAGGAAAAAAAAGCTAGATTACCACTACCATCACCATCACCACCACTCACCTCCTCCTCTGTCACGGTCACCAAAGCCTCCTCGGTCACGGTCCCTGTCACCAAAGCCTCCCCGGTCCCTGTCACCAAAGCCACGGTCTCGGTCACCAAAACCACCACGGTCTCGGTCACCAAAACCACCACGGTCACGATCTCCAAACCCTCCACGGACAGGGCTACGGCTGTCCCGGTCTGTTGGGTATGGTTAGGTTAGGTTGGGTTGGGTTGAGTTACGTTACGTTAGGTTAGGTTAGGTTAGGTTAGGTTGGGTTGGGTTGGGTTGGGTTAGGTTAGGTTAGGTTAGGTTAGGTTAGGTTGGGTTAGGCTCGGTTAGTTAAGGCTAGGCAAGATTAGATTAGGTTAGACTGCACTAGGTTACGTCAGACTAGGTTAGGTTAGGTTAGGCTAGACAAGGTTAGATTAGGTTAGGCTACACTAGGTTCAGTTAAGGCTGGGTGAAGTTTTGGTTAGGTTAGGTTAGGCAGGATAAAAATCTTAGGTTAGGTTAGGTTTAGGGTAAGCCAGGCTAGGTTAGGTCAGGAAATTGGATTAGGTTAAGTTAGATTAAGTTTGAGTAGGGTTGGGTTGCGTTGGGTTACACTTGGTTTGGTTAGGTTGGGTTGGGTTGGGTTATACTGGGTTGAGTTGCATTGGGTTGGGATTATGCTGGTGTGGGTTAGCTTGGGTTGGGTTGAAGAAAGAGAGAATGCTACAAGGGTTGGGTACATAAACAGATGCAAAGGTACATGTTTCTGCTACAAACTCCTCCAACAAAAGGACATGATATATTTGAAGGAAGTAAATGGCAGATAGAATTTCATGAGGTAATTACAACTGGCACACATCAAATTCTAGCTACAAGGAAGAGCAATACCAGTGTAAGTACCATTATTATTTGTCTCGCTAAGCTGTCTAAAACTGATGTCTTAATCTCACAAAAATATAATGTCACTTTCTTTTGCTCTATACTGTAACAATCTAAGTTTTATTCTCCAAGAATGAACTGAAGCTGAAATCCTACAATAAATTATTTTTCTCAAACAGACAAGCATAAAGTGGCCATTCATAAATTAGAAAATCTGTACACATCACCTGGATGGTAAAAGTAATACAGGAAAATATCAATCAACTCAATAGCTGCATTTACCAACAGAGATCTTTCATCACACAGGAGCAATTTGGCCAAATTCTGTGTTTAATTCATTTCCATAAATCACTGACAAGTCTCACTAACACCTTACTTCCCTGAAGGTTTAACAACATACACTAAAAAGCTTCACTATACATATTTGATCACTTCATTATATCATCTAACAAAACCATCATACCTAACATAAACATGAGATCATTGTACTAAGTGTTTACAATACCTCATCAGCAGTGTCTGCCGCTCTCTGGCACCCTGACACACTCAGTACCACACACTACAGCACTCCAGCCACACACACCTTCCCTATAAAGACCATTCCACCTCTCTAATGCAAGAGTTAACAAGAAAAAAATATTTCACTACAACTTGATAGCAGCTCAAGTATTAACCTCTTCAGTACCATACTGCATTTTTCATATTCATTCTCCTTACTATTTGGTGATTTTAATTAGCCTTAGAAACTTATTTGGAATTAAAATAGTGAACACTATGGCCGTTAATCTTCTGACCTCCATAAACCCTTCCTAATGTAAATAAAATTGTCTAATCACATCCAAAACTCAAGGCAATAATGCATCCCAGTACTGAAGGGGTTAACAATGCCACACCTAGCAGCGTCTACTTTCCAACACCTACCCCCCTGACACACCCTCCACCACACTGACCTTCTCTAGGGGGTGCAGCACGCCAGTCGGACACACCCTCACTGCGGTCCAGCCGGTCATCATCACGCCCACTGCGGTCTGAGAAGCCCCTTCGCATGCTGCCTCCCTCACCCTCAGCCACATCCACACGGATCTTACGGTTCCCCATCACCTGGTAGAGGAATGGTGCTTCTAAAGTATGAATGGAAGGCTAACACACACACACACACACACACACACACACACACAAAGATAAATATGACAAATAAATTTTAAAAGACAGGATACACACACAAACACACACATTCTTGAGAGTGCATAAGGCAAGTTGACAAATGGATAGTATTTGAATATTGATTAGAGTTTTCCTTATGAAAATAAAGATACTTAGAATATAAAAAAAGGAGATATTTGATTACTTAATACAGTTTATCTTATGGGAATATATTTTTGCATATACTTGGAGCAAACTGTATGTGAGAAGTGAGAAGTGCAAGTCAAATGTGAATGTGAAGACAATTCCAAAACTAAACTAAGTCACTTGAAATTCAGACTTCCCGCTCTCTGGAAATAGATGTCTAAATAGGCTAAACAGGCTCTCATTCTTTGTGACATCAGGTAGTTTCCACTGCAGTCCACTAAAAGAAGTCAAGACAAGACACCAAAATGCAAAAATATGTTCCTAGATTCCTAAGACCACAAGACTCCCTCCCACTGGCCACACTCAAGCACTCACATCCTCATTCTTGCCCAGGGCCTCTAACAGCTCACTCCGGGTCTCAAACTCCACATAGCCGAACCCCTTGAAGCGTCCTCCCTCGCCTCCCTCCCGGGGCAGACGGATGGACTTGACCTGTTGGGAAGAACAAGACAGATTATATCAGCTACACCTCCAATCCTTCCTTTTCACTTACAATCTGCAAGGAATCACTGTTCCTGCAAGCTTCTAAATAAAGCAGATGAGGATACAATATGGCTTTAAGGATCAGAATATAAAGTCAATCAACAATTTCCAAAGAATGATCACCTCTATTATAAGTTCCTAAATCAGAAATAACAGGGAAGAATGTGGCTTTAAGATTGGATTATCAATTTTTTTTTTTTTTTTAAGCTACAAGAAATAATAATTTCTTACAGCACCATAAGAAGATGAGGAGAAAAGAAAAGAAGGAAGAGAAGAAAAAGCAGGAATAAAACAAGATAGGAAAAAAAAAAAAGTCTAATGAGTAAGACCAAACACGACAAAAAGACCACAAAGAAACAAAACAGAAAAAATCATATACAGAAAATGAAAAAAAAATAATAATAATTAATTAAATAAATAAATAAAATTAAATAAATAAATAAAATCTGATGAGCAAAGTCAGACAGGTAAGATAAAACTACACAACTAAACAATAGAAATAAAAACAAGCAAATATTTGTAGTATCAATTCACACAGAATACATAAGATACAAACACCAAATACACTTTGAAGAAGGAGAAAAACACAAATTACCTGACAAATAAGATGAAGTCAAAATGGAAACACTAAGTAACTGACAGAGACAATACAGGCAATACAAGTGACACAAACACTAGCCCCACCTTGAGGTCCTGGAAAAATCTGGTGATGTCATTGTCATCCACCTCAAAGGGCAGGTTGGCGATGTAGGCGGTGAAGGGTGGATCCCTGGGTACTCTCTCTGGGTCCACATCAGGCTCCCGGGCGGTGCGGGGAGCGGTGGGCAGCACAAGCCTCTCAGTTGGACCCTGGTACCGGTCCTCTGCAGGGAAAGGTACACATTATAGCATGGTGTACAGTGGCAAGTTTCTTCATAGGTTTGGGCTACTTACATTATTGCATGTCCTGTAGCTATAGTGAATGTAAGCCTTTAGGAGGTCTTTACATGTCCTGGCTATGTAAATTATTGTGCATGTCCTACAGTCAGTAGCTACTACATAAGTATGTGCAAAGGAGGGATACTGGCCAAGGACAACAAAATATAATATGTGGTTTACAAAGAAGCCAAAAGGGGCTTACTGAGGAGGCAGTCCCTACAAAAGAGGCAAAAAGTTTTAAATAATCTGAAGTGTCTTGAAAGTTTCTTAAAAGAATTCAAGTTGAAGAAAGGGGGGAATACAAAAGTAAGCAAAGACTTCCAGGTTTCACCAGTGAAAAGAGTGAAAGACTGTGAATACTGGTTTACTCTTGCATTAGGGAGATGGACAGATCTGCAGTGAGAGAAAGCAGAAAGTCTTGAGCAGTTATGATTATCCTAAGTTCACAATCAGACCAGTGTACAAAATGTTCTGAGACAGTAAGAGTAAGGAAAAGAGAGTAAGAATTTAGTTTTTTCAAAGTTGCATTAGTGTTTAAGTCATAATGACCTACATGAAGTGTTTCAAATGTAAGTGATCATGGGTTATTGTGTGGCAGTGGAACAGCTGGTATATTCTTCCTTTTGCCTTTTGTCACACTCACCCTCAAAGTCCTCGCTCTCATCGGCCCAGCTGCCTTTGTTCACCACCACAGTGGAGCCGGTGTTTGTGTTGGAGGTTCCCAGGAACTCCCCGAGGGACAGGGAGATTCCTTTCCCCTTCCCTTTCTTGCTTTTTTTACCTGGAGATACAAAATTAAATGCATATTACTATGGGAATGAGAGAAAAGTTCATGCTTTCATCAGGACTATTGTGATCTTTGTTCTTGCTGAAGAAAACAATACTCAGTCCAGATGAAAGCCCACCAATTCAGTGACTCTCACCTCCAGCCACAAAACGAAGAGCACTTTGTTAAGGAAATGGGGGAACACTTCAGGCTTTTGTCAAGAATACCAAAGTCTTCTTACATTCTTATGGATTTACTAGGGAAAAGAATCTAGCAACTCTTACTGCAGGCACAAAATGGAATGTGTGTTGCTATGGGAATGAAAGAATTCACAAAAACTTCAGGCTTTCACCCAAACTGTTACATTTTCCCTTTGTTGTTATTAAGGAAAATAAAACCCAGTCCAAATAAAATGTGAATCTAGTGATGAGAGGGAGAGCCAAATAAGACACAAAATCTTGTTGTAAGACTTTGGACTATATTCTGAAACACTTCCATCCACATCTTCAATATTTTCAAAAGACTCTAATTGAAGAAACAAAAGATTCCAGTGGGTTTTTGTGGTTGTGGCAACAAATTAACAAAATATATACATTACTAACAAGAGAAACATTCTTAAGAACCTGGCTACTCATCTCTATGATGTTCAAAAATAGTTGTGGTGAGAGATCAGTTTCCGAACACAGGCTGCTCTATCAGTGAAGACCTTGCGGCCAGCTGGCAACGTTCCCATCCTAATCATTGCAGACTGGATTATGTCTCTCCATTAATTAAAAATAATATATCCACCCTGATCAATGTAGACTGACTTCATCTCTCCGCTACCTTACACTTCCATTACATTATCTTGCTATTGTCAGTAACTCTCTTTTTGTTTCTGCATTTCTCCAAATCTATGACAAACTGTTTCAAGAAGAGTATGTATAAAGATAACTTAATAAATAGATCATCTTTTCTTGGTTTTCTTACACATTTTTTCTTTCAAGGAATTGGATTTTTGTGTTTGTTCTTTAGTCCAGTTTTTGTGTTTGGTTTAAGGCTCTGTTCAGCAGCAGCAAGTAAGTACAGGAAGTACATGAGCCAAGAGGTTGTGATTATACATCATGAAATGATTAATTTTTCATTAGCATCCTGTAAGTCGTCTTGTAATAATGCAGTGTACTAGCTATGCCGGTATGTGCTGCAGACACAGGGGAGTAGCTACAGTCAATGCCATAACTCTCAAGTTTTCTGGAGTACGTATCAGATGGATGTTTAGATCAATCTCCACACCCTGCATTTCACCTTAAGTATATGGAGTAAATCATATCTAACCACTGAGGATGAATAAAAAAAAAAATAAATAAATAAATAAATAAAAAATATATATATATATATATATATATATATATATATATATATATATATATATATATATATATATATATATATATATATATATATATACATATATAAATTTAAAATCCTTGTCTCCTTGATAAGCACCACAAATCTGAGGTACAAACTTAATCTAACATCAAGAAACTGAAAACAGCAATGAGTGAGAGGAAATCATCAAGCAGGTTTCAACACTCAGAAGGTTGCTTGCACAACAGGTGACCTGAATATTTACGCAAATCTATTAGGCCACGTAAGCTCAGGAAAGTGAATGTGTTCAGAGGTAACCATTATTCATGACTGGATTGTATATATAGGGGTGGATGACAGACATGTAAACTTGATCAGCCAGATATACAAGCCTGGTAAACATTCCTTTTTGTATTATAGTATTCTTAAATAAGTATCATCATATCTAAAAGATATTGGACTATGAATATCATACACAAATATTATAATCACTTTATTGTGTTTGAGTTATATCTTACTGGCATTTTCTGGTCAATAACTTCCATGCTTACTGAATTAACCATGGCTAGAATGTACATGATGGGAAGAATAAAAACAGCTAGTGCCTGCTAAGTGATTATAGGAATGTAATGGCTGAAATGTAAAATCAATAATTGTTTGAAAATATGACCAAAATGTGTGAGCTAGAGAACGCCTGGAATATAAATACGTAATTATATTTCATACAGAGACTGCAATATTTGGGCCTGATGGTTCCTGCAGCTTCCTTTATTCTCTTCTTGTAATTAAGCAAACAAAACGGGTTAGAATATTTGGCCGACTGTATTCATGGTTGCAATCCGAAGAATAAAGGATTCAGGGTAAGCCACACCCTGCTTGTGTGTGTTGGTTCTGTTCAAGATACCTAACTCAATCCATCCCTCCAGCGAACGTTACTGTAGCACTACTTCCAAGGGACTGATGTAGCTGCAGACCTGAGCTACCCTAGTATTTCAGAGGCAATTTACTGTATTTGACTGACTGGCTAGAGTAACAGGGTAGCCAGATGAGTAAACTGAGATAAGCTAAGACAAGAAAAGCTGGAATCTGACTGAAACGTAAATTTGTAGAGGCCAGAAAACAAGACAACAATACAGCAACAAGAGTAACAAACAAAAAATAACAAGAGATCAGGAACTGCCGTTACAAAGATTACAGCTCCACTCTACATCGACATACCTCAATAATATCTAATGCATTAATCACCACCAGTAAGGCAGAACAGAAACAGACTGCAATGTACACTCATGAAACACTAGAATGCAAACTAACATAACATAAATAATAGGATAACAAAGGGCCACCAGGGCCCATCTAGGTTATCCTGTATCAGTCGCACAGCGACCTCGTCATCAGTACTTAAAGATACACTTACAAGTACACAATACATTATATACTAATTCTAAATATTTGGCCCATTAACAGGGCTAAGTCCTGCAGCGAATTCCTCTACAATTTGTGGTCCCCATACATGGGGATCATGTCTTGTTTAACTATAGTAAATTTCTTATAAAAACTATCATGCAGTGCTATACATAATTATAAATCTAATAAATTTAAGTGCTTATCTAATCTGTTTTAAACATTGTCAAACTAGTGCTATTTACAACCGTCTCTGGCAATGCATTCCAGAAGTCTACCACCCTATGACTAAAGAAATATTTTCTTATATCTAACCTGCAGCCTTGCTTTCTAATCTTCCTGCCATGATTTCTAGTCCTATTTCCCTCCTCTAAGGTAAAGAAAGATCTCACATCTATGTAGTTTGTATCTGAGAACATTTTAAATAACTCTATCATATCCCTCTTATACATCTCCTCTCAAATGAAAACATGTTTAATTCCTTTAATCTATCTCTATACTCCAGGCGCTTTAATGCTGGTATCATCCTAGTTGCTCTTCTCTGAACTGCTTCTAACATGTTGATATCCTGCCTATAGTGGGGTGACCAGGCCTGTATGCAATACTCTAAATGGGGCCTAACATAGGAATTATATAAGCTACGCACCACTTCCTTACTTTTATAACTAACATTTCTATTTATAAAACCCAGGATCCTATTTGCCCTATTTCTTGCTTCTAAACATTGCTTTGAAAATTTCATAGTCCTGTCTATCACTACTCCTAAATCCTTTCCTTCCTCTACTGCCTCTAGCCAACATCCCTCCATCTCATAGTTAAAGTTTGTGTTGTCTTTACCTAAATGCATAACCTGACACTTTTAGAATTAAACTCCATCTGCCACCTGTCTGCCCATGCTATCAGCCTGTCCAGGTCTCGTTGTATTCTGTAATTGTCCTTTTCACCCTGTACTGCACATGCTATCTTAGTATCATCTGCAAACTTTGATACTTTGCTACTAATTCCTATATCTAAATCGTTAATGTACACCAAGAAAAGAAGAGGTCCTAGCACTGATCCTTGGGGTACCCACTAACCACTTCCTTCCACTCAGACATTGCCCCATTTAATACTACTCTCTGTTTCCTATCAGAAAGCCATTCACTAATCCAATCAACTAACCTACCCCTATCCCATGTAGTCTCAATTTGTACACTAGCCTCCTATGCGGTACCTTATCAAACGCCTTGCTAAAATCTAGATATATAACATCTATGCTATTTCCATCATCTAACTCCTTGGTAATATATTCTAAGATATCGAGCAAATTTGTAAGACAGGACCTCCCTGATCTAAAGCCATGTTGGGTATCTCTAATTAATCTATTCTCATTTAAATGCTCCCAAATACTACCCTTAATGATTTTCTCTAGTATCTTACATACTATACTAGTTAAACTGATCGGTCTATAATTATTCGCATCATCCTTCCTACCTTTTTAAATATTGGAGTAACATTAGCTAACTTCCAGTCCTGAGGTATCTCAGCAAACCTAAGTGATCTTTCAAAGATTAACTTAAGTGCTTCAGAAATACTGTCTACACCCTCCCTAAGTACTCTGGCATGTAGCTCATCAGGACCACTAGCTTTCCTATCGTCTAGTTCAAGAATAAATTTCCTAATAATTCCCGGTTTTATATCAATATTTTCTAAAGCTCTTAAACTACTCGTCGCACTGTTTGTAACAGGATTTCCTATTCTTTCCTAGTAAATACTGAAGAAAATTGTTCATTCAATAATTCTACTATGTCTTCATTTTGATCCACTACTACACCATCTTTTCTGAGTGGTCCAATCCTATCCTTATTTCTTTTATCACTGACCTTGTAATAACTATATAATTTTTGGGATCTTTACTCCCAGCTCTAGCTAGTTTTATCTCTGCCTGCCTTTTACTTTTTTTATAACCTTACTCAAATCATCTCTGACCTGTCTGTACCTAATCAAATCTACATCTTCCCACTTTTCTGCAACTCTCTGTATGCCCTCTTCTTCTCTCTGATCTGGCTACCTATCTCATGAGTCCACCATAATGGCTTCCTGTTTCTCTGCCTTATATCTTTGTAAGGGATACACTGCATCACTATACCCTTTACTACAACCTTAAAAATATCCCACATCTCCTGTGCAGTTTTATTTCCAAAACTATCTTCCCAGTTTACCTCTCCTAATAACTGACGTAACCTACCATAATTGCCTTTCTGATAGTTTGGGACTCTAGTCTTATTCACTATATTATCCCTACTGGAATTAATGATAAATCTAATTATATGATGGTCACTGTTTGCTAAAGTCTCTCCTACCTCAACTTCCTTTAAACAATGCTCAATATTTGTTAGTACTATGTCTAAAACCTTCCTCCCCCTAGTAGGTTTATCTACCATCTGCACTAAATAGTTATCCTGAAAACTTTCCATAAACTTATTTTCACTAGCATCTCCTACCATCCTCTCCCAGTTTACTGACTTAAGATTAAAATCCCTAAGATAATTGTCTGACTAGTACACCCCTATTTATCTCATCTACCATAAGGTTGTCTACATCTGCTGACTGGTTAGGTGGTCTATAAAAGCTCCTACTCTAATAACCTTACTTTTGTTTACTCTAACATCCAGCCATAAGGACTCTACTCTGTTATCTACCTTAATACCATTAACCTGACTGGAAATGAAGGATTTTTTACATAAATAACTACTCCTCCACCTATCCTACCAATTCTCTGGTGTAAATACATAATGTATCCATCTACTTCATATTCTTTCCTATTTTCCTAAACTTTTCCTCATTTACCCATGCCTCTGTGACACATACAACATCTAAGTCCTCCTCAACTATATAACTAGATAACTCGTCCTTCTTGTTCCTAAGACTCCTGGCATTTACATAAAAACATTTAAGTCCTGCTACCTTCCTAGATGCTGTCTCCTTATTTGGAATCCTAATCTTATTCTCTCCTATTTGCACCTGGAAATCTTTCCTAATCTTTTCACTATCTCTGTTTATCCTATCTAATTTATGTCTAGCATCTTTCTTCTGGAATGCATTTGCTACCTCACCCCCTACACTCCATCCCAACTCCCCTCCAGACATCCACTCAGCACATCCACACCCTTCCTACTCAGATGCACACCATCCCTAGCATACAAATCCCTTCGCCCATAGAACCTATCCCATACATCCACAAAGCTGACACCCACATCCTTACACATCCCTTTTACCCGAACATTCACACCAATGGCTCTAGACAACCATTCCCTGCTAACATACACACGAGGCAAGATTCCTGACACTACACACCTCCTACCACTCTCCCTTATCTTGCCTAACATCTCCCGAAATCTTGCCACTAACTCCTCCGACCCACCTGCTCTGACATCGTTCCCACCTACGTGCACCCTCCCTCTCCATCCCCCCAACCCTCTTCTGCACCTCCTCACTCATCATCCACATGTGGATACTGAAAAGCCAGGCTAAGATGCCCCACCCAATAATTACTGGAATATATCAGTTACCAAGAACATTAAGGCAGGAATATAGATTGGAATGCCAGGAATGAAAAGCACACTGAAGAGTAACTAGAATGCAGACTTGTAGCAATTGGAAAACACAGCTAGAAATAGGCAAACAAGACTAAGATACCCAAATCAATAATTACTGGAATATATCAGTTACCAAGAACACCAAGGCAGGAATATAGATTGAAAGGAATGAAAAGCACACTGAAGAGTTACTAGAATGCAAACTTATCGCAACTGGAAAACACAGCTAGAAATAGGCAAACCAATGATGAATGAAATGTATTAACCCTTTGGCTGCTATTTGGAACACCTTTCTTGAATTGTTCATCACTGTGAGGTATTTTTACTTGTTCTACAGCTACACTGAAGCTATAAACTCGGTAGAAATTGTAAGACATGTTCTCTCCTGTCCCCTTCTATCTTATGCTTTCAATACTGAGACGCATTTTTATATGGAGTTTCTGGTGAGATTAGACGATTTTATTTGCACTAGGAATGGTCTATGGAGGTCAGAAGATTAATGGCCACAGTCTTCATTATACATTATAGTTTAATCCCCCACATAATTTTCTGAAGTTATGTAAAATCGTAAAATAGTAAGCAGAATGAATATGAAAATGCGTCCTAGTATTGAAGGGCTTAAAAATAGTTCTTCCATTACTTTTGGTGTTGTTAATTGTTAAGTATCGCAGTGAGAGTTAATCAGGAAGCGTGAACCGGGACAGGAATAGACTGGAATGCAAAGAATGGAATGTAGGCCTGGAATGCAAACTGAAAATTGCTGGAATCAAGACAAAAATAACTGGAAGACGTTAATTACACATATGAACTCGTAATATGCAACCCAAATGGCGCAGGTCAACCGAAGCATACAAATAGAATGGAATGAGCATGACTGGAATGTTAACGGGGAATATTTGGAAATACACACACACGACCCCAGGAATATAAACAAGTAAGGTAACTGATGCCAACACACCCAGGAAAATTGAACCAGAGGACCGAAAAACACGTCAAATTAATAACAAATAAACAAGGTAGGCTGAGGAAACGAGGCATACTCGGGATGCGGGATTTATACACTTCTATTCCTTTTCTCGTTTTATTTCCGGCCACCATGCCCCCTTAGTGATGTCTCTGGTAGTTCTATAAAGGTATGGGCGTGGTGGGCAGTGCGTGGGCGGCGGGCGGGAGCAGCACATGGCCGCCCACACGTACTCACCTCCAGACGACATGACGGTCTGCCTAGTCTCTTCTTCGGCGCAAACTTCTTTCTCGGCACAAGATTTTTAAGGGGTTAAATTATTGTAACCTCTATTTGTAGGAGATATCATGGTGTATTATTTAGAGGAAATTGATAGGATATTTTTTGTGTGATTTCTTATTGTAATGTGCTTGTGTTTGTCTTTTATTTAGCGTTTCTTCTCAGGTATATAAATTTATAGTTTTTTTTTCCTCTTTTTTTCTCGTCCTTTTCACTTTTATTTTCCTTTAATTTTCTTTTTTCTCATTTTTTTCTCAGTGTTCACTTTTACTTTTCGTAATTCATTGATTACTTACTTTCGGCCGTTTAATTTTGATGACTTGCTTTATTTATAGCCTTTTCTCTCTCATTTCTTCTCTTATTTTCTCTAAATTATAATTTATTTTAATTAAATCGAACTAGTTCATCTATTTCTTTTTTTCTGCAAAGTCCTACGTACGGTAATTTGTTTCTTCTGGAGATCACTGAAAGCTAGTTCCAAAATGTATCCTTTACTTTCGATACATAGAGCCATTGCGTTATAATTTTACTTTTTGTAGTTCTTAGTGATAAAACTCGACTTTTGAAATAAAGACCTTTATTATAATGATAATAGTTAAAGCTTTTATTTCAGGTCAGTTTCGTCTTTACACATCTCTTCGGCCGTCACGTATTCATATATGACACTAAAAAGACACATTACTTTCATCATCCTTTGTTTTCGTATTAAAAAGAAAAAAATAAAGAAGAAAGGAAGGAAAATAATGTTTACAAATAAGTAGGCAGCTACCTCTGCCTGCCGCCTGGCGGCCTGGGGTTTGATACGCCCAAGCATGTGTACCGGTAGCGCGTTTGTGTGGGAGGGGTAGAGGGAATTTGGAGTTACAAGGAAGGAGAATGGCTTTGTTAGAAAAATAGAATGAGTTAAGAAGAAAAATAGAGATGATGTGGTTGAGAAGACAAAGGTAGGAGATGAGAGGAAGAAAATTGAAGTTCAGATGAAGGAAATTCCACCCTCTACATTTTCCCCAACTGGCTCACCCCTTTGGGACTTACCTTCCCTCCTCCATCCCTCGCGCCGCGCCCTGCTTGAGGTGAGGTTTGAGCTGTGAGGTCAGTCTAAGGTTAGGCTGTAGTCGTTTCATTATCGAAAGATCGTTTAGGCGCAGGCTGAATACATGCAGTCAGGGTCTCTGAGAGACCCTGCATGCAGTTATACGCTGACATATCACTTAATTTGTCGTTGATAAGTCATTTCTTTTTACTTTTTTTTCATTGAAATTCAAGAATTTCATATGGATGATTTAGCCTATCAAATCAAACAGAGCTACGAATGACTAGTGTTTTGAGATAAAAGTCTGTGCTTTACATGAATATCACTGTCATAAATAGAGATGACCCAACGTGTTGACCCTATCGGCGAGATCACTATAAAAAAAGTTTTGATGATTCGAGAATGAGTGAATTGCCAAAAAAAAAGACAATAGAAATCAAGAAGAAAATCCGGAAAGGGGTCTTGCCTTTTAACTAAGACAATATACTTGTGGAAAAGTTTGTTGCATCACAGTTATTTTTAGATGTAGTGCACGGTGACTGCATGATCTGACTATTAATCTGATATGAGTAAGATCGAGATTAGTAAAATTAGGAAAGGTTATGGATGAATTGAAATAATCACGTCATCCCCCTCCCCCCTCTCTCTCATGTCTTGTGATTGTCTCCTTTATCATTTTAATCTTCTTTTAGTGTCTTTCCCTTGCATCCATTTCACTTTTTTTTTCCTACCTGTGTATATCTTCTCCTTTTTCTTTTCCGGTTACGGTTGGAAATGTGCGTACAGGCGGCCAGTGATGACTTAATACCGTACATATAAAGAAAATAAAAAAAAATGCCAAGAAATGAGCCATCTCCATAATATTTTATGTGAAGGCAAAACATATCACGTTAGTTCTTTATATTCATGTATGATATTTTTAAAACCATTACTGAGTTGTAAGCTAGTACAAAATAGGTTTGGTTGTTTGCTTGTCAGAGTAGAAATGGAAAACATTGCAGATTCTTCACTGCTGATATTAATGCGTGACTTTTTTTCAGTCAGTTTGATTAAAAAAGTTAAGAAATGTTAGCTTGTTTATGAAATCTCCCGGGAAGAATATTGGTATGCCGGGAAGAACCTGGAAAGCTCTCGGGAAGACCTGACGGGAGTTGCATCACATTAGGGGAGGGAGCCGAGCGAAGCATGCCTTGGCTTACTCCCTGCCGCAGTCCGCAGGTGGGCGGAACCTAAACTTCCCCTCACCTACATTACCCATTACCAACCCAGTCCATCTTTCCATCACTTCCCCTCATCACCATCCCCATATCCTCCCATTTTTTCTCCTTAAAACACATATTACTTCCCAACATACAGATATATTCCTTACTTTTTCTTCCCCTCCTTCCCTCCCTCCCTTTCTTTCAATTTCCCCTTAGCGTCTACCAACGCTCTAGTCTAGCCCTGTTCTGTATTGCCTGATTTTCTATTGTTTTTGTAGTACTGTGGCTCTTATGTAATGTGACCAAAATATGATTGAGGAGGTTCTGTAATCTATGTAACAGATATTATATAAAAGGAGGTATTGGGGTAACACTAGTCATGTAGTCAATATTAAACAGGAATAAGTCTGTGAGGAGTCAGCCAGAAAGGAGAAGAGTCAAAGACGAGTTAGTGAGAAGAAGAGTACTAAGAGCAGAGACAGTGATGTTGTTTCTAGATCACTTAAACAAGGAATTAAACTTCACAATTTCTGCCCGGCGTATCCTTTCTCTACCGACTGTTACCTGTCTCTCGGCGACGACATGGTAATAAACAAATCTTTTGTGGGAGGATGTCACACACACACACACACACACACACACACACACACACACACAACGTTACACTGGTGTCAGGAGTGAGATACTTTCGTCACTATGGAGACTCGCGGTCGGACAACCATGGAGGAAGACATGGAAGACATGTTAGCAAAACTTTTCGAAGTGTAGAGATTGCTTAAAGAAGAACAGAAGGAACAATTACAAAAACAACAGGAGAGAGATAGACTGAAGAATTGAAGGACATATTCCAGAAACATGAAGAAAAACAAGAAAGAACAAATGAAGAACCAGCAAGAATGTGGGAAGAAGTGGCAAGAGTGAAGGGAGAATAGACAAGAGTGAATAAAGAAGAGACGAGAATAAAGGAAGAACAGACAAGAATGAATTAAGGAAGAACAGACAAGATTAGGAGAAAAGCTGGATGTCATGCAGGAGATGGTCCTATAGGGTGCAGGAGACAGCTCATCAAACTTTCCTGGCGGTAAAGGAGGTGGATGACAAAGTGAGTGTCATAAGTGACAGAGTGCGGACCCTTGAAAACTGTTTGATTGAGAGTAAGGAGCAAGTCAGTGCCTATGGAGGATGGTTGTGCCCCAATCGAGTGTTTTTAGCTTGTTGGGAGTAACTCTAATCTAAGTGCACCTGAGATTAGCCCTATCAAAAGTGCCATCAGTGCCAGCGTCAGTGCCACGGATCATGTGGGGGTGCTAGTTAGGAAGAAACCCCAGGAGTTCGACGGTACGGTTTCCTGGGGAGCCTATAGAGCACAGTTTGAGTGAGATGTTGGCAAGATGGAATGGATGGGATGACGAGGAGAGTGCAGTCCAGTTGGTAAACAGTCTCAAGGTGTTGGAGGTTCGCGTACAGCTTGACGGTGTGGCGGGGGGTAGCTACTACAAATTGGCACAAACATTGGAGCAGCAGTATAGGACGAGATACGAAGATGAAGTCTTCAGGGCCAGGTTCCGGACCCACGCCAGGAGGTGTGGCGAGTCCCTGAGTCGGCTCAGGACCTGGAGGGCATAGCGCACAAGGCTTACACAGGAGCCAACCTTGACTTGATGAAGGTTTCTGCTACACGGCCCGTTCACCAACACTCAGGACTGCCCCCAGCTAAAGATACAAGTAAAGCAGGCTAAACCATGATCCCTACGTGTAGAAAACTCTGACGAGTGCAATAGAGTTCAAGTCTCTGGTGAAGTCCTGCTCGTCAGGTTACAAAGACGACTCGAGCTCTGGCTTCAAGACACGAAAGGGGGGCAGTCAGCGAGGCAGACGAATTCCAAGGAATATGTTGGTACTGCGAGAAGGTGAGACACAAGGAAAATGAGTGTTACAAGGGGAAGAGGGAATAAGACGATACAAGAGAGAAGCCCTGAGGAAGACGCGAGTGTTGGAATTGAGAAAGGGCAATTGCCAAAGTTACAGACCCTGGAAAAGACCTTATGCTGTGGGGGAACGGCTCTCAGACATTACCTATACAGAATTAGAAGTGGAGAGCAGCAACAGCAGCAGCAGCTGCAGAAAATGTCCAGGAGCTGGCCACGACCGATGAAGTTAAGAGCGACAGCAATGATCAGAGGACGTCTCGGCCGAGAATGACACAGGAAGCAACGATTCAATGTCGGCAAATGTAGTGGAACCACAGCTATAGAGGCGACCCCTGTGAATGGCTGCTCGCCTTCTTTTATTAGTAAAGTCTTCAGCGTGAAAATTACGAAAAATGAAAAATTATGAATTACTTATGAAAATTCTGAAAAAAATGAAAAATGGGTTCTGGCATGCTTTCCGTGTTACGTAAGTACGTAGCTACCACATTTACAGAGTTACGTATCGTAGGCTACCCACTCTCTTATTTCGGTTTAGCTGCGTAATGTATGAATCGCGAAATGTACTTCCGCGTAATGCACTACTAATACTATTTGATATGCAAACAAACACAGACAACCTTTCAAATCACCTCTTAGCGGCCCAGTCCCCGGGCCCCCGGCCGCGGCCAGTGTGCCTGGCGGAGTGCTACTAAGAGTGTGTGTGCGCTTGTCGAGGATGATATTTTTGCATTTATCTAGTCATCACCGTGAATACCTAAAGCTACCAGCGAGCGCAGTAATGGTGAGTAGTATTGCCTTGATAAAGAGTTAGATATTGATAGCTGGACCACCTTAGGAAGGCATAGAGTATAGAACAGCATGCTCACCCTAACCTATCATGGCGGCGCCTCCTCGTACCACGACCGGTCATCGCCCTGTCTTCATTCCATTCCCATCATCCTCATGCTGCTTGGTGCCTCTCTCATGGTACGGTTTGCCGGGTGAAATAAGGCCATACCGTACAGGAAGGTGTGCGGAGAATGGTGCCATGTGAGTTGGTGTTCCCTTTGTCACGGGCTGTGGGGTTTGACCAGAGGTTGCTCAAGTAGCTTCGGAGAGCCAAACTGAAACATACACACACACTTGTGTGTGCTGTAATTAATGCAGTAGAGTACAGAACTACTGTAAGTTTAAGGTTTGTTCTAGGCTATGGTTGGTTAGTTTACAATTTTGTCAAAGTGATGAACATATTATGATGTGCTGCATTATGATTATTTTTCTTCCTTAGTTTTTGTGGATCATGGGATCTTTTTTTTTTTTCAAATTAATTTCTAACGAGCAGATGGACAGTGATGCTATTATTTAAGTTTTTATAAGATTAAAATCATGGTAAAATTAGCTAAAGTAAACAGTCATCGATCAGCAGATATAGACCTGTGTCGTCATGATAAAATCACCGCCCACTCATCCTTTCGTAACGTTGATGTGATCTTTAACCATGCATGTCCCAAAATATGTATACACTCTTCCATAGTAGTGCTGTCCTTTTGTTCTTCCCTTCTCTGCCCTTCCCCCGACCAGATATACTCATTTTTTAAGTAAGACGACAGAACCCCCCAAAATAAGCCCCTCCCACACCTTTTCCTGATTGGCAGGTCAGTAAATGAGGTCTAATCTCACCCCTTCCTCCTCTTCTCTCTGACACACACACACACACACACACACACACACACACACACACACACACACACACACATGTTGCTTGTGGCACATCACGTTATACAATATATGTATGAAACGTAACGACGGTGAATGTGTGCGTGTGCGTGTGTGCGTGTGTGTGCGTACGTATGTGTGTGAGTGTGTCTGTGATAATATAAAGATTCAATTACATCCTCATATAAGGAAAGGATACAAACATATAATAGATATATGTATATACAGTACATGGTTTATGAAGAAACGTTACACGAATTATTAATATTTTTTTAATATTCATTTTGTTGGGAATAAGGAGTGGTGAGTGACCTGACACGGTGAAATCTTGAGACACCTATAGGCTGAGACAACTTCGCTCTCTTTCTTTCCGAGAGAGAGAGAGAGAGAGAGAGAGAGAGAGAGAGAGAGAGAGAGAGATTACATTCTCATATAAGGAAAGGATATAATATAAATTTATCATAGATATATGTATGTACAGTACATGGTTTATGAAGAAATGTTACACGAAAAGTTTTTTTCTTTATTTTCAATATTCATTTAGTTAGGAATAAGGAGTGGTGACACGGCGAAATCCCCTGAGACATCTTGGTTACGACAATGCGCTCTCTCTCTCTCTCTCTCTCTCTCTCTCTCTCTCTCTCTCTCTCTCTCTCTCTCTCTCTCTCCTTGAGAGAGAGAGAGAGAGAGAGAGAGAGAGAGAGAGAGAGAGAGAGAGAGAGAGAGAGCATTGTCATAGCCAAGATGTCTCAGGGGATTTCGCCGTGTCAGGTCACTCACCACTCCTTATTCCTAACTATAAAATGAGAGAGAGAGAGAGAGAGAGAGAGAGAGAGAGAGAGAGAGACTGCATTCTCATTTAAGGAAAGGATATAATATAAGTTTATCATAGATATATGTACATTTATAATAGATATATGTATGTACATGACATAGTTTATGAAGAAATGTTACACGAAAAGTTTTTTTTTTAATAATTTTGTTTGGAAAAAAAGAGTGGTGAGGGACCTAACACGGTGAAATCCCGAGACAATCTCTCTCTCTCTCTCTCTCTCTCTCTCTCTCTCTCTCTCTCTCTCTCTCTCTCTCTCTCAGTTTGTGTGGATTTGTGTGCTTATGTCTGAGAGAGAGAGAGAGAGAGAGAGAGAGAGAGAGAGAGAGAGAGAGAGAGAGAGAGAGAGAGAGAGAGAATGAGTCAGTCACTCACCACTCCTTATTCCCAACAAAATGAATATTAAAAAAATAATAATAATTTGTGTAACGTTTCTTCATAAACCATGTACAGTATATACATATATCTATTGTATATTTGTATCCTTTCCTTATATGAGGATGTAATTGAATCTTCACACACACACACACACACACACACACACACATTCACCGTCGTTACGTTTCATACATTATATTGTATAACGTGATGTGCCACAAGCAGCATATGTGTGTGTGTGTGTGTGTGTGTGTGTGTGTGTGTGTGTCAGAGAGAAGAGGAGGAAGGGCTGAGATTAGACCTCATTTACTGACCTGCCAATCAGGAAAAGATGTGGGAGGGGCTTATTTTGGGGGGTTCTGTCGTCTTACTGATAAACGAGTATACCTGCATCCCGCCCCTCCCCATACACACCGTAGGAATATTTGAATAACAATAAATAAGAAATGTGGTAGGTTTATTTCATACCTTAATAAATACTGATGGGGATTTTTTTTTTTTATCTTTTTTTTAGGTAGGATGAAAATGAAGAAAGCAAGCTAAGAGAAAGGGCATGGGTGGGAAGAAAAGGGGTAAAGAAAAAAAAATAAGTGAAAGCTAAAGCGTGGGCTAGATCACATTGCTTACAATCATACTCATTCATTGACTCATGCAAATGAAACACCCCAAGATCAGTGCAATCAGCGATGTGGGTATTGGCTGTAGGAATATGGGTGTGTTCCATAAAAACAGTTCAGTCACCTATCGCCACGATCGTTTTCTCATTACTGTCCTGTGATTTCTTGCTTGCTTGCTTGCTTGTTCTTTTCTTGACTGCCGCCAGAAATATTTCTTTAACCATCGGGGACTGGGTTGTGTAGTATTTCTTTTATTGAGGGAATTCCCTCGAGTCTTAAGACTCGCCAGTTGCCAAGGCAGGCTGATGCATGTATCTGAGGACTGATAGAGGCAGCATTGTTGTCTTGGGAGGGTGTGTGAAGGTGAGGCGGTTGTTGGTGGTGGTAGTGATGGTGGTGTACTACATGAGGCTGTCATGGAGTGCGTAAAGAGGTTTACAGCAGTAAGGAAACGCTGCAGTCGTCAGAACAGCTTACATCAGTGGTGTAATGGATGCAGGGCATGGTGGTAGCAGTAGTGGTGCTGAGACAGGGATCACTGTTTCCCTGTCTACACTTGTGTGTGTGGCGGCACCGCACCCGACTGCCGACTGGATATCAAAGATCTTAGGAGTGAAGAGTTTATGAGGCTCTGGAAGACTGTATTTTTAATAATCATGATTTCTGACTATACAGTGTACTAGTAAAAGAAATAATGAGGAAGAAATTTGGCGTAAATGTTGTGTTAGTGTGTGTTGTAGCCGTGGAGCGCATGTGTGTTGGGCGGTTGGTGCAGGTGTGCAGGGAGCAGTGGTTGGGGCGGCGGTGTGGTAGTTTGCGGTATCGCTTCTCGGCCTTTTGGCTAAGATCAAAGTGTAGTATCTGTTCTTATCAGCTTAATATCTGATACGATCCCCATGTGGGATCTACGATATTAAACTGATTTTTGGATTTTGGCGAAGTGCTAGGGGCTTGCTCCACCTTTGCCGCGGATCGTCCCGGTATTGCAGTACTTCCGGGATCGGTCCACTCCCCTCGGGGAAATAATAATTCATAGTGGAAATAATTAACTCGTGTATGGTATTCATTAATGCATCAGCCACGGAATGTTACCTTAAAAAAGTAAACTGTGTATTTAATAAATAATCAATATACTCTTCAGTTGTACATAGAAAATTGGCTTGAGTTAAGGCACTTACGGGTATGTAAACGAAAAAAAAAAAAATAAGTAATAAGATTGTGATACCTTAGCCGTGGATTGACTCGATTGTTCTTTAAGGCTAATTGTGTAATTAATATTTAATATATAAGTTGTACATACAAAATTGGCTCGATTTAAGGCATAGCTTGCGGGCATGACTTATGCACCCCGGATATATTTATATCAATCAGTGGCAGTATTATCTGCCCTCGCGAGTTCCTTTTTCCTCAAAAAGCGCCAGATAAGGCTGTCGCTCGACCCCACGTCATTTTTTTTCTTCTTTTTCCCTTTCTCTACAACTTACAACTTTCCTTTCGTGGTTTGGATGAGGCCACGGTAACTCAGTGACCTCTGCTTTACAAAGGCCTCCTTCCACCTGCTCTGCTGCAGCTTGCTTTTCCGGTGTGTTCAGTATTGCCTAATTTCTGATTGCTGACCAATGAATGACCATTGATCGGTAACAAAAGGGAATGATTGATTGGTCAGTTCTAGTGCGTTGCAACACTAGGATCAATACACTGCGTTGAAATGCGCTTTTAATCTTCATATTAGTGTGTGGGAGAGTTTCAGGGATCCATTAGTATGTGAAGACTCTTGTGTTGGGAAATTGGCTATATATATCCTGGGCGCATGTCGGTGACTATTGAAAACGCCATATATAGGAGAGAACTGATGTGACGGGATGGAGGAGAGCGTTCCATCCATCATTATTGCTAGAATACAATACTATTCAATTGATCCTAAATATCATTCCTCACCAGGCTTACAAAACAATCAACTGGCAAGACATGAAAGACATCAGTGTGTGTATTGAGTCGGTGTATTGGAAGACACGATCGAAGAAGCCCCAGCCAGATCGTTTGTTTCTGTCGTGGGCATGTGTTGCATTCTAGGGATATCACAAGGATGCCTGTGCATGAGTCGTTTTATAGCAGGATGTTCCGGTTACTGATAGGGGAATGATCATGCAGCAGCATTGTTGAACTGTTATGTGCATGTGCCAGTAGCATTCATTGATTTTTCATCAGTCTGTGCTCCTTCACACTTTTTGAAGTCTACGCTGAAACAGATAAATACTTGTTAAATGAGACAAATGAATTTTCCAGGCTAGAATGATGGTTTTGATAATGCCATGTCTTCAGTCACTTGAGTGTATTTTTGTTGACATTCCTGGTTCAGTACATGTGCCATGTAGGTCACGCTGGACCCATTTACATAGGCTATATGTATAATGGAATACTTGCAGAACTAACGTGTTATACTCCTTGGGATTATATTTGTGGGAGTGATTCTTCTTATTTTGAAAACTGGTGTGTTGATGTAACGGGTTGAACCACGAGAGGGATTTTGATGTCCTAGGCGCAGCCATACTGAGCTGGTCCCTCGTCAAGCCTGCGTACCTGAAAGTGCAGCAGCAGCAGCTATTTCTTGATGTAAAAGGATTGGGCCATGATCTGTGTCTTATATAACTAGCGAGTGTATTGCTGAATTAATATTCAGAGGGAATGATGAAGACAACATGTATAACGCTTTGCTTTGCATACAACAGTTCCATATCGTTTTGTGAGTGTGGTGTTGTGTTGAGTGTAGCAGGACTGGGGTGCGGAAATGACATTGAAAGGCATACTTACCTGGCACAGGAGATACCGTGATCATAAAGGCGGTTTTCCCAGGGCGAGGCCTGCCATTGCACTCCGGCGGTGCTGACCCTTGCGATTAACCCAAATGTGGTTAACTCGAGTGCGAAATTTTGTTAGCGGGATTGCGTTCGCGCATCCCCTCAATAATCTGAGTGTAATGTATTCGTTCTCCCGTAGGACATGAGTGACTGGGCTCGCCTGGCTGTGTTCCAACCAGAATAAAGTCGGCGAGTGACCTTGCTGCTCTCAGCCCCTCTGCCTCTGGTTTCCATCGAAAGAAGTACCAAGTGATTGGTATTCTTGCTTTTCTTCATCAATAATGAGTAAGTCTTGCCTTTCTTGTCCTCTTCCTGCTACCAAATATTGCTCAGGTATTGAACCAACAGATCCGCATCTGATTTGGTTGATCGCATTCTCTGACTGAGACAGTGCATTCACACATCTATATCACGTGATCACATTCGACACATTTGAAGATACTGTATACATATACGTAACATTATTGATTTGAAGCAAAAGGATCAAAGATGCCATTTGTTTTTAGATGTTGTTGCCAAAGCATGGGTAAGTTTTCAAACAGATTTGCGTGAAATTTGTCGTAAAGCAGACTGTGAAACGAATCATACATCCGTTATAGTGGTATTAACGGCTTGTTGAAGTGGCCAGC
Organism: Portunus trituberculatus; assembly: GCF_017591435.1. Classification (NCBI taxonomy): domain Eukaryota; kingdom Metazoa; phylum Arthropoda; class Malacostraca; order Decapoda; family Portunidae; genus Portunus; species Portunus trituberculatus. Next base: position 13,073,830 of record NC_059264.1, read on the forward strand.
TTCTTACTAACGGCTGAAATTAATGATCAAAATACGTAATGGTTATGGTGGAGATGAGGAGCGGAAACAAGATACGTTTATTTAATATTTCATATCACAAAAGTTAACAAGTTATATAAAAATGAATGACAGTTACAGATTATTTTGTTAATTAAAGAAGCTACTTATTTGTTCAGCTTGGCGGTCTGTTAGATTTAGTATTGTATGAATTTTCGAGCATTTCCATTCCCTTGAGGTGTTTGGATTTCAAAGTTCCCGCCCTCCCCCTAAAACAAGAAAAAAAAAAAAAAAACTGCCTTTTGTCTTCAAAGTTTTTGTTTTCTTGTTGGACTAAATATATATTAACACTTGGAAATTGTTTTGTCACGCTAAAGTAAGTGTATTTATTTCCTGTGTACAAATTTTGTGTTATTTGGTGTAAGACACATTCTTCGAGTGATTGTTGGGTAATCTATTGGAAATGTCAATTTACCTTTAACCTTAGCTATAACAAATTATAAAACGAAACCGTCGTTAGTAACTTGAAATATGAAAATAAAATAGTAAATGCTATTGAAGAATTGCACAAATATTGAGTTCACTAATACTTTGAAAATCATCTTTAAGTTGAAGACTTTCCAGGTAAGAAGGACACGTTGGATAATACAACATCACATATTTGACGCGTTCATCACTACACTTGTGAGAAAATCATTAATTTGTATATACATATGATAAGTTTACAGAGAAACATGACGCAGTTGAAAAGTAGACCACATGGAGCATATATTTACTCTAGGTTGACAGAACGTGTTATTTTCTTGGCCGGAGGTAATGCCTTTGTAGGTGTTTGGCTCAAAAGATATTGTCTAAAAATTGTGATTCTTCTCGTAGCTCTGGTTTCCCTTCAAAACGCATAAATCTTTCGCCTTTTACTAAAGATTTCCGTGGAGGGGAGCAACTCAATGAGTCTTAAGGCTATTTTTTAATGGCCCTTTATGGGCCAAAACTTTAACCGAACATTGTGAATCGTGAATACTGTTTCGCATCAAGCAGTCACATATTAGTGGTAGACTGATATTCTTTTATCACTTTATCTATTGTATTTTATTTACATATCTTTTTAAGTTATGAGAGGGGAAATCTGACCAAGGACAAAAATAACGAACAAATAAATAAAATATTCAATTAGCCACAAGAATGGGGTAAATGTCTTGAAACTGATCTTAAAATAAATTCAAATCATAAGTAGATAGAAATTGATTAGCAAGCAGGGAGTTCCAAGAGTTTTTCAGAAAATGGAATGAGTGATTGAGATTATTAATTAACTATTGCGTTAGAGGTGGACAGAATAAGAGTGAAAGAGGAAAGTCTTGTGCAGCGAGGCCGCGGGAGGAGAGGAGACATGCAGTTAGCAAGATGAGAAGAGCAGTTGGTATGAAAATAGCGGTAGAAGATAACAAGAGATGCAACTTTACGACAGTGAGAAATAGCTAGGCTAAAAGACAATCAAAGAAGAGTCCACATGACGAAAAGCTTTTCATTCCACATTATCCAAGAGAGCCGTAGCTTGAAATACAATAGTAGTGTTAGAAGCAACATTGGTAACTCTAGGTTCACACACACACAAAAAAAGGATAAATAAATAACGCTGGGACGGGTACCTGTGTGGGGCTTTATGTATCATGAATCAGTGATCATCTCCAGGGATAATGTCAGGCTCATCATTTTCAGTGAAACAATGACAGAAGAAAGGCTTAAGTTACTGCACCTTTGCGCACGAGCAGTTCCTTTTCTCCATGTGGAGGTACAACACTCGTCTGTAAAATATTCCTAGGGTTATGTTCTACATAGTACACTCATGCTTCCGCTCTGGCAATGGAATGTTCGGCTCTAATGCGTTGCAACACTAGGATTAACAGAATCCGTTAAAATTACGCTTTTAATCTTCATAGTAGTGTGTGAGAGAGATTGAGGATCCATTAGAATGCGGAGACTTATTAGAAAATCGGCTAGATATCCTGGGCGCATTTTTTTGCGTATGCCTTGCGAGCAAAACGTGTCGGTGACTATTGAAAACACCACATGTAGGAGAGAACGCGTGTGACAGGGGTAGGAGAGAGCGTTTCATCTTATCGTTATTGCTAGAATACAATACTATTCAATTGATCCTAAATATCATTCCTCACCAGGCTTACAAAACAATCAACTGGCAAGACATGAAAGACATATCAGTGTGTGTATTGAGTCGGTGTATTGCAAGACACGATCGAAGAAGCCCCAGCCAGATCGTTTGTTTCTGTCGTGGGCACGTGTTGCATTCTAGGGATATCACAAGGATGCCTGTGCATGAGTCGTTTTATAGCAGGATGCTCCGGTTACTGATAGGGGAATGATCATGCAGCAGCATTGTTGAACTGTTATGTGCATGTGCCAGTAGCATTCATTGATTTTTCATCAGTCTGTGCTCCTTCACACTTTTTGAAGTCTACGCTGAAACAGATAAATACTTGTTAAATGAGACAAATGAATTTTCCAGGCTAGAATGATGGTTTTGATAATGCCATGTCTTCAGTCACTTGAGTGTATTTTTGTTGACATTCCTGGTTCAGTGCATGTGCCATGTAGGTCACGCTGGACCCATTTACATAGGCTATATGTATAATGGAATACTTGCAGACTAACGTGTTATAGTCCTTGGGATTATATTTGTGGGAGTAATTCTTCTTAATTTGAAACACTGTTGTGTTGATGTAACCGGTTGAACCACGAGAGGGATTTTGATGTCCCAGGCGCAGCCATACTGAGCTGGTCCCTCGTCAAGCCTGCGTACCTGAAAGTGCAGCAGCAGCAGCTATTTCTTGATGTAAAAGGATTGGGCCATGATCTGTGTCTTATATAACTAGCGAGTGTATTGCTGAATTAATATTCAGAGGGAATGATGAAGACAACATGTATAACGCTTTGCTTTGCATACAACAGTTCCATATCGTTTTGTGAGTGTGGTGTTGTGTTGAGTGTAGCAGGACTGGGGTGCGGAAATGACATTGAAAGGCATACTTACCTGGCACAGGAGATACCGTGATCATAAAGGCGGTTTTCCCAGGGCGAGGCCTGCCATTGCACTCCGGCGGTGCTGACCCTTGCGATTAACCCAAATGTGGTTAACTCGAGTGCGAAATTTTTGTTAGCGGGGATTGCGTTCGCGCATCCCCTCAATAATCTGAGTGTAATGTATTCGTTCTCCCGTAGGACATGAGTGATTGGGCTCGCCTGGCTGTGTTCCAACCAGAATAAAGTCGGCGAGTGACCTTGCTGCTCTCAGCCCCTCTGCCTCTGGTCTCCATCGAAAGAAGTACCAAGTGATTGGTATTCTTGCTTTTCTTCATCAATAATGAGTAAGTCTTGCCTTTCTTGTCCTCTTCCTGCTACCAAATATTGCTCAGGTATTGAACCAACAGATCCGCATCTGATATGGTTGATCGCATTCTCTGACTGAGACAGTGCATTCACACATCTATATCACGTGATCACATTCGACACATTTGAAGATACTGTATACATATACGTAACATTATTGATTTGAAGGAAAAGGATCAAAGATGCCATTTGTTTTTAGATGTTGTTGCCAAAGCATGGGTAAGTTTTCAAACAGATTTGCGTGAAATTTGTCGTAAAGCAGACTGTGAAACGAATCATACATCCGTTATAGTGGTATTAACGGCTTGTTGAAGTGGCCAGCTTCTTACTAACGGCTGAAATTAATGATCAAAATACGTAATGGTTATGGTGGAGATGAGGAGCGGAAACAAGATACGTTTATTTAATATTTCATATCACAAAAGTTAACAAGTTATATAAAAATGAATGACAGTTACAAATTATTTTGTTAATTAAAGAAGCTACTTATTTGTTCAGCTTGGCGGTCTGTTAGATTTAGTATTGTATGAATTTTCGAGCATTTCCATTCCCTTGAGGTGTTTGGATTTCAAAGTTCCCGCCCTCCCCTAAAACAAAAAAAAAAAAAACTGCCTTTTGTCTTCAAAGTTTTTGTTTTCTTGTTGGACTAAATATATATTAACACTTGGAAATTGTTTTGTCACGCTAAAGTAAGTGTATTTATTTCCTGTGTACAAATTTTGTGTTATTTGGTGTAAGACACATTCTTCGAGTGATTGTTGGGTAATCTATTGGAAATGTCAATTTACCTTTAACCTTAGCTATAACAAATTATAAAACGAAACCGTCGTTAGTAACTTGAAATATGAAAATAAAATAGTAAATGCTATTGAAGAATTGCACAAATATTGAGTTCACTAATACTTTGAAAATCATCTTTAAGTTGAAGACTTTCCAGGTAAGAAGGACACGTTGGATAATACAACATCACATATTTGACGCGTTCATCACTACACTTGTGAGAAAATCATTAATTTGTATATACATATGATAAGTTTACAGAGAAACATGACGCAGTTGAAAAGTAGACCACATGGAGCATATATTTACTCTAGGTTGACAGAACGTGTTATTTTCTTGGCCGGAGGTAATGCCTTTGTAGGTGTTTGGCTCAAAAGATATTGTCTAAAAATTGTGATTCTTCTCGTAGCTCTGGTTTCCCTTCAAAACGCATAAATCTTTCGCCTTTTACTAAAGATTTCCGTGGAGGAGCAACTCAATGAGTCTTAAGGCTATTTTTTAATGGCCCTTTATGGGCCAAAACTTTAACCGAACATTGTGAATCGTGAATACTGTTTCGCATCAAGCAGTCACATATTAGTGGTAGACTGATATTCTTTTATCACTTTATCTATTGTATTTTATTTACATATCTTTTAAGTTATGAGAGGGGAAATCTGACCAAGGACAAAAATAACGAACAAATAAATAAAATATTCAATTAGCTACAAGAATGGGGTAAATGTCTTGAAACTGATCTTAAAATAAATTCAAATCATAAGTAGATAGAAATTGATTAGCAAGCAGGGAGTTCCAAGAGTTTTTCAGAAAATGGAATGAGTGATTGAGATTATTAATTAACTATTGCGTTAGAGGTGGACAGAATAAGAGTGAAAGAGGAAAGTCTTGTGCAGCGAGGCCGCGGGAGGAGAGGAGACATGCAGTTAGCAAGATGAGAAGAGCAGTTGGTATGAAAATAGCGGTAGAAGATAACAAGAGATGCAACTTTACGACAGTGAGAAATAGCTAGGCTAAAAGACAATCAAAGAAGAGTCCACATGACGAAAAGCTTTTCATTCCACATTATCCAAGAGAGCCGTAGCTTGAAATACAATAGTAGTGTTAGAAGCAACATTGGTAACTCTAGGTTCACACACACACAAAAAAAAAGGATAAATAAATAACGCTGGGACGGGTACCTGTGTGGGGCTTTATGTATCATGAATCAGTGATCATCTCCAGGGATAATGTCAGGCTCATCATTTTCAGTGAAACAATGACAGAAGAAAGGCTTAAGTTACTGCACCTTTGCGCACGAGCAGTTCCTTTTCTCCATGTGGAGGTACAACACTCGTCTGTAAAATATTCCTAGGGTTATGTTCTACATAGTACACTCATGCTTCCGCTCTGGCAATGGAATGTTCGGCTCTAATGCGTTGCAACACTAGGATTAACAGAATCCGTTAAAATTACGCTTTTAATCTTCATAGTAGTGTGTGAGAGAGATTGAGGGATCCATTAGAATGCGGAGACTTATTAGAAAATCGGCTAGATATCCTGGGCGCATTTTTTTGCGTATGCCTTGCGAGCAAAACGTGTCGGTGACTATTGAAAACACCACATGTAGGAGAGAACGCATGTGACAGGGGTAGGAGAGAGCGTTTCATCTTATCGTTATTGCTAGAATACAATACTATTCAATTGATCCTAAATATCATTCCTCACCAGGCTTACAAAACAATCAACTGGCAAGACATGAAAGACATCAGTGTGTGTATTGAGTCGGTGTATTGCAAGACACGATCGAAGAAGCCCCAGCCAGATCGTTTGTTTCTGTCGTGGGCACGTGTTGCATTCTAGGGATATCACAAGGATGCCTGTGCATGAGTCGTTTTATAGCAGGATGCTCCGGTTACTGATAGGGGAATGATCATGCAGCAGCATTGTTGAACTGTTATGTGCATGTGCCAGTAGCATTCATTGATTTTCATCAGTCTGTGCTCCTTCACACTTTTGAAGTCTACGCTGAAACAGATAAATACTTGTTAAATGAGACAAATGAATTTTCCAGGCTAGAATGATGGTTTTGATAATGCCATGTCTTCAGTCACTTGAGTGTATTTTTGTTGACATTCCTGGTTCAGTGCATGTGCCATGTAGGTCACGCTGGACCCATTTACATAGGCTATATGTATAATGGAATACTTGCAGACTAACGTGTTATAGTCCTTGGGATTATATTTGTGGGAGTAATTCTTCTTAATTTGAAACACTGGTGTGTTGATGTAACCGGTTGAACCACGAGAGGGATTTTGATGTCCCAGGCGCAGCCATACTGAGCTGGTCCCTCGTCAAGCCTGCGTACCTGAAAGTGCAGCAGCAGCAGCTATTTCTTGATGTAAAAGGATTGGGCCATGATCTGTGTCTTATATAACTAGCGAGTGTATTGCTGAATTAATATTCAGAGGGAATGATGAAGACAACATGTATAACGCTTTGCTTTGCATACAACAGTTCCATATCGTTTTGTGAGTGTGGTGTTGTGTTGAGTGTAGCAGGACTGGGGTGCGGAAATGACATTGAAAGGCATACTTACCTGGCACAGGAGATACCGTGATCATAAAGGCGGTTTTCCCAGGGCGAGGCCTGCCATTGCACTCCGGCGGTGCTGACCCTTGCGATTAACCCAAATGTGGTTAACTCGAGTGCGAAATTTTTGTTAGCGGGGATTGCGTTCGCGCATCCCCTCAATAATCTGAGTGTAATGTATTCGTTCTCCCGTAGGACATGAGTGATTGGGCTCGCCTGGCTGTGTTCCAACCAGAATAAAGTCGGCGAGTGACCTTGCTGCTCTCAGCCCCTCTGCCTCTGGTCTCCATCGAAAGAAGTACCAAGTGATTGGTATTCTTGCTTTTCTTCATCAATAATGAGTAAGTCTTGCCTTTCTTGTCCTCTTCCTGCTACCAAATATTGCTCAGGTATTGAACCAACAGATCCGCATCTGATATGGTTGATCGCATTCTCTGACTGAGACAGTGCATTCACACATCTATATCACGTGATCACATTCGACACATTTGAAGATACTGTATACATATACGTAACATTATTGATTTGAAGGAAAAGGATCAAAGATGCCATTTGTTTTTAGATGTTGTTGCCAAAGCATGGGTAAGTTTTCAAACAGATTTGCGTGAAATTTGTCGTAAAGCAGACTGTGAAACGAATCATACATCCGTTATAGTGGTATTAACGGCTTGTTGAAGTGGCCAGCTTCTTACTAACGGCTGAAATTAATGATCAAAATACGTAATGGTTATGGTGGAGATGAGGAGCGGAAACAAGATACGTTTATTTAATATTTCATATCACAAAAGTTAACAAGTTATATAAAAATGAATGACAGTTACAAATTATTTTGTTAATTAAAGAAGCTACTTATTTGTTCAGCTTGGCGGTCTGTTAGATTTAGTATTGTATGAATTTTCGAGCATTTCCATTCCCTTGAGGTGTTTGGATTTCAAAGTTCCCGCCCTCCCCCTAAAACAAGAAAAAAAAAAAAACTGCCTTTTGTCTTCAAAGTTTTTGTTTTCTTGTTGGACTAAATATATATTAACACTTGGAAATTGTTTTGTCACGCTAAAGTAAGTGTATTTATTTCCTGTGTACAAATTTTGTGTTATTTGGTGTAAGACACATTCTTCGAGTGATTGTTGGGTAATCTATTGGAAATGTCAATTTACCTTTAACCTTAGCTATAACAAATTATAAAACGAAACCGTCGTTAGTAACTTGAAATATGAAAATAAAATAGTAAATGCTATTGAAGAATTGCACAAATATTGAGTTCACTAATACTTTGAAAATCATCTTTAAGTTGAAGACTTTCCAGGTAAGAAGGACACGTTGGATAATACAACATCACATATTTGACGCGTTCATCACTACACTTGTGAGAAAATCATTAATTTGTATATACATATGATAAGTTTACAGAGAAACATGACGCAGTTGAAAAGTAGACCACATGGAGCATATATTTACTCTAGGTTGACAGAACGTGTTATTTTCTTGGCCGGAGGTAATGCCTTTGTAGGTGTTTGGTTCAAAAGATATTGTCTAAAAATTGTGATTCTTCTCGTAGCTCTGGTTTCCCTTCAAAACGCATAAATCTTTCGCCTTTTACTAAAGATTTCCGTGGAGGGGAGCAACTCAATGAGTCTTAAGGCTATTTTTTAATGGCCCTTTATGGGCCAAAACTTTAACCGAACATTGTGAATCGTGAATACTGTTTCGCATCAAGCAGTCACATATTAGTGGTAGACTGATATTCTTTTATCACTTTATCTATTGTATTTTATTTACATATCTTTTTAAGTTATGAGAGGGGGGAAATCTGACCAAGGACAAAAATAACGAACAAATAAATAAAATATTCAATTAGCTACAAGAATGGGGTAAATGTCTTGAAACTGATCTTAAAATAAATTCAAATCATAAGTAGATAGAAATTGATTAGCAAGCAGGGAGTTCCAAGAGTTTTTTCAGAAAATGGAATGAGTGATTGAGATTATTAATTAACTATTGCGTTAGAGGTGGACAGAATAAGAGTGAAAGAGGAAAGTCTTGTGCAGCGAGGCCGCGGGAGGAGAGGAGACATGCAGTTAGCAAGATGAGAAGAGCAGTTGGTATGAAAATAGCGGTAGAAGATAACAAGAGATGCAACTTTACGACAGTGAGAAATAGCTAGGCTAAAAGACAATCAAAGAAGAGTCCACATGACGAAAAGCTTTTCATTCCACATTATCCAAGAGAGCCGTAGCTTGAAATACAATAGTAGTGTTAGAAGCAACATTGGTAACTCTAGGTTCACACACACACAAAAAAAAAAGGATAAATAAATAACGCTGGGACGGGTACCTGTGTGGGGCTTTATGTATCATGAATCAGTGATCATCTCCAGGGATAATGTCAGGCTCATCATTTTCAGTGAAACAATGACAGAAGAAAGGCTTAAGTTACTGCACCTTTGCGCACGAGCAGTTCCTTTTCTCCATGTGGAGGTACAACACTCGTCTGTAAAATATTCCTAGGGTTATGTTCTACATAGTACACTCATGCTTCCGCTCTGGCAATGGAATGTTCGGCTCTAATGCGTTGCAACACTAGGATTAACAGAATCCGTTAAAATTACGCTTTTAATCTTCATAGTAGTGTGTGAGAGAGATTGAGGATCCATTAGAATGCGGAGACTTATTAGAAAATCGGCTAGATATCCTGGGCGCATTTTTTTGCGTATGCCTTGCGAGCAAAACGTGTCGGTGACTATTGAAAACACCACATGTAGGAGAGAACGCATGTGACAGGGGTAGGAGAGAGCGTTTCATCTTATCGTTATTGCTAGAATACAATACTATTCAATTGATCCTAAATATCATTCCTCACCAGGCTTACAAAACAATCAACTGGCAAGACATGAAAGACATCAGTGTGTGTATTGAGTCGGTGTATTGCAAGACACGATCGAAGAAGCCCCAGCCAGATCGTTTGTTTCTGTCGTGGGCACGTGTTGCATTCTAGGGATATCACAAGGATGCCTGTGCATGAGTCGTTTTATAGCAGGATGCTCCGGTTACTGATAGGGGAATGATCATGCAGCAGCATTGTTGAACTGTTATGTGCATGTGCCAGTAGCATTCATTGATTTTTCATCAGTCTGTGCTCCTTCACACTTTTTGAAGTCTACGCTGAAACAGATAAATACTTGTTAAATGAGACAAATGAATTTTCCAGGCTAGAATGATGGTTTTGATAATGCCATGTCTTCAGTCACTTGAGTGTATTTTTGTTGACATTCCTGGTTCAGTGCATGTGCCATGTAGGTCACGCTGGACCCATTTACATAGGCTATATGTATAATGGAATACTTGCAGACTAACGTGTTATAGTCCTTGGGATTATATTTGTGGGAGTAATTCTTCTTAATTTGAAACACTGGTGTGTTGATGTAACCGGTTGAACCACGAGAGGGATTTTGATGTCCCAGGCGCAGCCATACTGAGCTGGTCCCTCGTCAAGGACTCAAGCCTGCGTACCTGAAAATGCAGCAGCAGCAGCTATTTCTTGATGTAAAAGGATTGGGCCATGATCTGTGTCTTATATGACTAGCGTGTGTATTGCTGAATTAATATTCAGAGGGAATGATGAAGACAACATTTATAACGCTTTGCTTTGCATACAACAGTTCCATATCGTTTTGTGAGTGTGGTGTTGTGTTGAGTGTAGCAGGACTGGGGTGCGGAAATGACATAGAAAAGCATACTTACCTGGCACAGGAGATACCGTGATCATAAAGGCGGTTTTCCCAGGGCGAGGCCTGCCATTGCACTCCGGCGGTGCTGACCCTTGCGATTAACTCAAATGTGGTTAACTCGAGTGCGAAATTTTTGTTAGCGGGGATTGCGTTCGCGCATCCCCCTCAATAATCTTAATGTAGTAATAGTGCTTCAATATATATAACCGTGATTGCGTGGCTGTGTTGTGTTCCATTAGCGATTACTAGGGAAATCTGAACGGAAACTAAAGGTCATTAACCTTGCTGTGGAATTTGTGAGCGGCACGAGGAGCGCTGTGGCCGTCAAGGGGCACACACAACTATCATGGAGGACATCCAACCAACCACACCACGCATACACACACTGTGGACAACAAATAAGTACAGTGACTAAAAAGATAACGTTCACCAGTTGTGTTCCTTCTTGTATAGCTCATTTCGTGAATTGCAACTTATGTAATTTTTGTTTTAAAACCTGCTAGGCAGAATTACCTTGGCCCGTGTTCAGAAACATTGTCATCGTGTTTTCAAAGGACTTGAGAAGATCAGACGTCTTTTCTAATGTGTTTATCCTGTTAGTAGTATAGAAGTCTTGTCAGCCTGTTATTAAAACCATAGAATAAAAGCTCTCAAAAACTAGATTAATAAATAAACTAGTCTTATGATAGTGGCGGTTCAGCAAAAAGTGTTTCATAATTCAGTTCCAAATCAGACGATCGACCTTGATGTCTTCGGTCTTCAGTTTGATGAGCACAGCTGACATAATCTGGGAGGGCGCGATGATAAGAGTAATTAGAATAGTTGCGGCCATCGTGCGTCCCCTTTCCCTCTCACACACACTTTGAACTTTGAACATCTGTGTCTTGTGTTGGCCAGTGCCGATTCACAACACAGCAGATTGGCATAACAGTCGTGAGAGAAAGGTTCAAAGATATATTTACACCTACGAAAGGAAATGAGAGAGAGAGAGAGAGAGAGAGAGAGAGAGAGAGAGAGAGAGAGATTCGGAACTGTCTTCTCTTTTGAAATACTTCACTCACTAGATCTAAAATGTAACACTTTCAGAATATGCGCTTGTCGGTAAAAGTATTATTATATCATTATGAAGTCGGTATATATATATATATATATATATATATATATATATATATATATATATATATATATATATATATATATATATATATATATATATATATATATATACTGTATATGGTTCTCCCTTTCGAGATAAACTTAGCAACAGGTGTTAGAACTCGACAGCTTAACTCAACTAGTTAGATTTTAAACTCCCACCATTTATTCGGAACTTATTCTGACTTAAGCTTCATGGAAATCCATTGCGCAATAAATGATTAATTTTTCAGTCACCTTAACATTGTTTCGTACCATTTTGTACATAAACCATGCTGTAATGTACCGCTTAGATGTACAACATTGATCTTAGAATAGTATTTGAAGGGGAAATATAGAGTCAAAACCTAAAATCGAACTTCATAGGTGGCGCTGCTGGCGGTCAGCTGGTCGTCATATGACTGATCTCTGGAGGTTTGCGTAGCCTCAGCGGGGATCACACTAACCAATCAGAATACAGCATGACTCTCCTCACGCCCCACATGCTGCTTTCTGGTTGGCTCAGTGCATCTGTGGACCGCTCCATCACCCGCGACACACTGTGTACTGTTTAGGGCTGACAGGGAGAGCACGCAGAAAGGACTGTTGCTCTTTGATTGTGTTTCATTTTATTATTGTAAGTATTAGATTTAGTGTATGTAAGATAGATAGGTAGAGAAAGAGAGCCAGGAAGATAGACATTGGTGAATAGATATATAGACATAGATGAATACAGGGAATATATATTTGTGAGACTTTAGTATAAAATAAGTATCTACTATTGTATTATTTGATTGCCAGAGTATATTGAGGCAGGCTTTGTATTTCCATGATCTGTTGCTGTAGGGGTTCATCTCTCAAGTTTGTCTCTATTATTCATAACATTGTACTCTAGTTTGTTGTATTTGCTTTTAGTATTTTATTTACGTGTTTGTTTATTTTAATTTTTTTTATAAGGGAAAAGCTGGCTTATCGCAACAGAAAGTAAAAAAAAAAAAAAAAAAAGCCCACTTATATGCTAGTCCCTGTGCAGGTCTGAGAGAGTTAGCCAAAAGAATGGGCTGAAAGTCTTGAAATCTGTCTCTTTAATTTGACAAGGCTTAAAAACGTGTCACGGGACAGTGAGGAGCCACGGGTTTGCAGTGCTAGTGGTGGTATTCTTGCTTTGATACTGGGAAGTGTTACACCTTGTATTTGTGGACAATATTTACACTCGGTGGTAAATTTGCAGTTTCAACCAATATACCCTATTTTATACTTTTTCCTCCCTATGTCTTGGGGGCCTCCTGGGAAAGTGGGGTTTTTAGGGTGGGGAAACTCAAAACCTAACCTGACTGACAGACTGCTACAGCACCTGCACAATATTAATAACAAACACACTCAGTAGCCTCTGACTGACTGCTGTGGAAGGATCCAGAGCTAAAATTGAGGTAAATCTTAGAAATTTTGTCCTGAAGTTATTATTAATTTCTGATAGGGTAAAATGGGGTTAGAAATGCTCACAAAAGTGACTGTGAGAATGTGTATAGTTATGTTTGGTGTATTGGTTGAAACTGCAACAATTCCCACTCATCTATGTTGACACGGTCCATTTTGTTTCTTTAATTATTATTTGTAGTAAATGCTTTTATTGTATTTTTTAAAGTTTGATAGCCTGCCTAGTAAAAACTCTTAATTCCACATATGAGATTTATTTTTTTAAGTTTTCATTATAAAAAAGGTTACACACACAACAAATAAGGAATAAATAAAATACCTATTTATTATTATTATTATTGTTATTATCATTTCATTTATTTAATTTTTTTTTTCTTTTACATGTTAAGCTTTCTTAGCTTCCTAACTCACCTCTTCACCCTGTGGGGCTCTCCTCTTCACCCTGTGGGTTTAACTTTTCTCTGTGTGGGGCTTTCCTCTTCACCCTGTGGGTTTAACTTTTCACTGTGTTGGGCTCACCTCTTCACCCTGTGGATCTCTCCTCTTCACCTTTTGGTTTAACTTTTCATTGTGTGGGGCTCACCTCTTCACCCTGTGGATCTCTCCTCTTCACCTTGTGGTGTTTAACTTTTCACTCTGGGGGTCACCTCTATGCCCTGTGGATCTCACCTCTTCACCTTGTGGGTTTAATTTTTCACTGTCTGAGGCTCACCTTTTCACTGTATGGGAAACAAACTCCATGGCACAAAAAGAAGAAATGCTCAGTGAATAAAATAAGTGGCAATACTGTATTAGTGAGTGTGCTGCGGTGCTGACCTTTTTTAATTCCATAAAATTTACAAACACTTCTGCAAGGTAGATAGTAGGACAGGGAAAAGTGCACCACCAATCTAGTCAGGAGAGATACAGATACATTGACCAGAGATGTCCATGAGACTGCTCGTGTCGTGTGGTGTAATGAGCAGAGTGGCTGCTTCCTTGGATCCTTTGAGTAGGCTGCTCTCATCCTGGAACATTTTTATAGAATTTAGTTTGTAAAGGGAATTTTGACACACACTCTGCATTAGAGAGACTGGCCAAGAGCACAAACATTTTTACATAGAAAAGGGTCACCCACAATGTTCAAGTCAAGTGATGAAAATAATGAAATAGGAAGACAATTGCATTGCCTACCAGTAAAAGAGATAAAAAAAAATGAAGAGTCTAGTTAAATCTTACATTAATAAGATGGACATTTTGGAATCCCGTGTCCAGACAAGATTGGGTTAGGGAGGGCAAGCTCAGAAGTGCAAGACAGGTAGGCTGTTGGCCAACACTACTACAAGGTGACAGTTCAGCAAATGCTTAAATATATATTTCAATAAAAAAAAAAAAAAAAAAAATTAGAGAAAAAAAAGAAAATGGTCGTACTATTGTGCAGACACTTCACAAGATAACCTAGGGGGCCTCTGTTACTCCTGGCCACAACATTGCTTCAAGAGAGGAGCAGCGAGACACTAGCAACTAAATTGGTCTACCCATGTGTATTATTCCTTATACTACATGTATACTTTTCAGGAGTGAGCGTTGTCATTTTTTTCTCTTACATACCTCTGTCATATCCCATCCATGCAAGCACACACACACACACACACACACACACACACACACACACACACACACACACACACACACACACACACACACACACACACAGCTTCCCTCACAGAAGGGTGGAAGCATGGAATAGTTTAGACGTGGAAGTGGTCAACGCAAGGAATATTCATGATTTTAAGAAAAAGCTGGACATTAATAGATATGGAGACGGGACAACACGAGCATAGCTCTTTTCCCGTATGTTACAATTAGGTAAATACACACGCACGCACGCACACACACACACACACACACACACACACACACACACACACACACACACACACACACACACACACACACACACACACACACACACACACACACACACACACACACACAGCTTACCACCTGTCTGTCTTCCCCCACAGTGTGTGAGGCAGCCCAGGTGTGGGTCAGTTCACCATGGGGTCCATATTCCGGAGTGAGGAGATGGCCCTGTGCCAGCTGTTCCTCTCCAGTGAGGCGGCCTACAACTGTGTGTCTGAGATTGGCGAGGTCGGCCTGGTGCAGTTCAGAGATGTGAGTAGTGTATGGTGTGAAGAGATGACGTCAGTGAAGTGTGAGGGAAGGTGGAAGGAATAGGGAAAGTTGAGATGGTTATAATTGAGTATGTAATGAGGAATAGGTCAAATTAAGTGGGGTTGTGAAATTGTAATGCAGGGAATGGTTGAAAATAGCTCCAGCAGGAAAAAGCTTGATGTGGTATCAATAAAAGTATGAGATGAGGAATGGTGAATTTAGAGGGTTATATCAAAAGATAAAGTCTATATGAGAAATGTAGTGAAGAATAGTGTGGATGAAGATGGCAATAGTAGGACAAAGTTAAGATGGTGTTGATAGAGAAATAAGATAAGGAATAGATAAAATGAAGTGAGCCTACTTTATGCTCTGTGTTTAAATAAAACACTTCACTCCTACTAAGGCCTTATTATAAACCACATAAATTATCATTGATTAATTAATAATTAGTATTAGTATTTTATCCTAGCTATATTCATATCCTTTTATATACATTATTGTTTTTCTATTGTTATGCCTATCATTCTGTGAAAAAAGTTTAATATATAAGCCCTTGTAGAAGTATCTGCAGTACTACTCTTATGAATATACACAAAGGAGTGCAGGAAAGGATCAGTTACTAATTCTTATCCTCGTCCCACAGCTCAACCCTGATGTGAATGCCTTCCAACGCAAGTTTGTCCACGAGGTGCGGCGGTGTGATGAGATGGACCGCAAGCTGAGGTACCTGGAGAAGGAGATACTCAAGGACAAGCTGCAGATCATTGACACTGGAGAGAACCCTGCTGCACCTCAGCCCAGAGAGATGATTGATCTGGAGGTGAGCCTGGCTTGGTGGTGGCAGGGTAGCCATTCCAGTGGTCATTCTTTTCAATAATGCAAGAAATTAAGGGTAGTTGCAAGAAGCCACCTAGTCTACAAATTGCAGTCCCTGTATTAAATGTGCCTACTTATTTCCACTTTTCTTTTCTCTCTTTTTTTTTTTTTATATAGGAAGGACACTGGTCAAGTGCCATTACTATATAAAAAGAGCCAAAAGCAGTTGTCAAAAATCTCAGGATTTTTTCTGAAACCTCCTTGAAAGAGTTCGAGTTATAGGAATGTGGAAATACAGAAGCTGGCAGGGAGCTCCAGAATTTACCATAGAAAGGGATGAATGATTAAGAGCACTGGTTAACTCTTGCATTAGAGAGTTGGACAGAATAGGGTTAAGAGAAAGAAGAAAGTCTTGTGCAGTGATGCTGGAAGGAGGGGAGGCATGTAGTTAGCAAGATCAGAAGAGCAGTTAGCATGAAAATAGCAATAGAAGATAGCAAGAGATGCAACATTCTGGCAGTGAGAAAGAAGTTTAAGACAGTCAGTCAGTCAGAGGAGAGAAACTGATAAGACAAAAAGTTTTTGATTTTGCCCAATGTAATAAAACTGTGTGAGTAGAAGCCCCTATACATGCAAAGAGTACTCAATATATGGGCAGATAAGGCTCTTGTACAATTTTTGCAGCTGAGAGGATGAGAAAAACTGGCAGAGATGCCTTAGAACACCCAACTTCACAGAAGCTATTTTAGCAAGAGATGAGATGTGAAGTTTTCAGTTTATATTATGAGTAAAGGACAAACTGATGATATTCAGCATAGAGGAGGGGGACAATGGAGTGTCATTAAAGAAGAGGGGATAGTTGTCTGGAAGGTTGTGTTGAGTTGATATGTGGAGGAATTGAAGTTTTGAGGCATTGAACACTACTAAGTTTTCTCTTCCCTTATCAGAAATCTTAAGATCAGAAGTCTTGCCTAGGGTTAAACTTTTTATATTGTGTGTATTTACCTAGTTGTATATTACAGGGTTCAAACAGGGCTCATAGTCATCTGTCTCCACATCTAATTTTATCCAAATTTTTCTGAAAGTGTGTGTGTGTGTGTGTGTGTGTGTGTGTGTGTGTGTGTGTGTGTGTGTGTGTGTGTGTGTGTGTGTGTGTTTCACTGTTTGTTTTACTGTATGATCTGCTGCAGTCTCTGACGAGACAGCCAGACGTTACCCTACGGAACGAGCTCCGAGCTCATTATTTCTGATCTTCAGATAGGCCTGAGACCAGGCACACACCACACACCTGGACAACAAGGTCACAACTCCTCAATTTACATCCTGTACCTACTCACTGCTAGGTGAACAGGGGCTACACGTGAAAGGAGACACACCCAAATATCTCCACCCAGCCGGGGAATTGAACCCTGGTCCTCTGGCTTGTGAAGCCAGCCAGAGGACCGGGGTTCGATTCCCCAGCCGGGTGTGTGTGTGTGTGTGTGTGTGTGTGTGTGTGTGTGTGTGTGTGTGTGTGTGTTTTCTGTGCGATGAAAAGACAAGCCAAGAGTTAGAGAAAGGATAACACCACACAAGGTTATGTATGCCTCACTTTCTATTGCACATGTAGTAGATGATTCATACAACCAGGCCACTTGAGTTGTGTCCCGCACAGGTGGTGCAGCCTTGGCCAGCACTGAAAATTACGTAACATATCTTACACTCACTGCATGTACATATTGCTGAAATATATTCCATTTAAAACAGATAGGTATATCATATGTCTATTAATTTAAGACACTTGTGGTGAATCACTTAGTGTGCAAATATCTCACCTTTTTATTTATTATTTAGTTAAGTACATATATGATGTATGGAAATATTCAGCATTTTGCAATCTGGAGAATCTCTTGGAACTTGATGAAACAGTCCATTGCAAGTAAGAATTACATGAAACAAGAGACTTTTAAGGTGATTGTTATACTTGATTCATTATGTAATTCACTGATTTCAGGAGAGTAGTCTTGTATGTAGATGTACCTGAAATAAGGTTATATACAAATGCTACTGGATTGACAGGGTTAACAAGATTAATGTCTTTCATTTTCCATTTTTTGTTTGGCAGGTTCTGATGACTGACCCTTATATAAAACACATGCTTAGGTATTATTTCTTCATAAGGCTGGTCTTACATATGAACCTAAGCAAAACATTTTCTTTTCCCTCATGTATTCCTAAGGGCAAGTGTAATGCACGAACCTTATACAAGACTCCTATAGTATTATCTGTTTTGTCTGTTCATGAGACACTGCACTCTAACCCTTATGGTCACCTCTTGCAACATGCAGGCAATAGTGTGTGAGGAATGATAGATGCATGTATTGATAGATAGATTAATTATACATAAGGCTGGGTGTAGATTGATAGATAGATAGAAAGATAGATTAATTATGCATAAGGTTGGGTGTGATGCATGAATCTTACAGGAAATATAATTTATCACATATGGTAAATAAGGTATAGCATTACTTTTGTCCCTTTTTCTAATGCTTTACTTAGCAATAAACTAGAGTTGTGTTCAGAATAAGTAGCTGGAGTGACCTTACACTAGTACAGAACAATAATCAACTAATCTTACTAGCATCATAAAACAAGCAGTGTCACATGTAAGACTCACTGCTTTATGTACATTACCAAATTTTCTTTTTGTTCTTATATTTTAAAGCACCATGAGGCTTTACGTACACATGAACCAGTGAGACAGATTCAGGTATAAAACAACTTTAACAACAAAATCCCATCACCACATCACCATTGCCACACACAGGCCACCTTTGAGAAGCTGGAGAATGAGCTGCGCGAGGTGAATGCAAACGCTGAGACCCTCAAGAAGAACTCCCTTGAGCTGACTGAGCTGAAACACGTCCTGGCCACCACCCAGCTTTTCTTCCAGGAGGTCAGTGGTGTGGGTTGGGCCAGCATGATTTCAGGGGTTGGGTGAGACTAGCTTA
>NC_059264.1:13097834-13130334 GCF_017591435.1 Portunus trituberculatus
GCTTAATATCTTCCAAGACAGTCCTGATCTAACTGCTGTGCTGCACAGTAAGTGGCTGGGAAACATCACTAATGGTGCTCTTTTATTTTTTTTCCTCCCCCACCTCTCTCCCTTTCCTTCCCTCCCTTTTCCTCCTTTTCTTCCTGCCTCCCTGCTGGATCTACGCCTCCCTCATCACCCCTGCGCCTGGGGCCTAACACACACACACACACACACACACACACACACACACACACACACACACACACACACACACACACACACACACACACACACACACACACACACACACACACACACACACACACACACACACACACCCTGGGATGGCACACACCCGCGGCTGTTATTGCTGCTGCTGCCGCCCAATGTCTTGCCCCTCACATTTGGAAAACACCACTAATACCCTCTGGGTTTACCAAGGCTCCTCTTCTTGCTGTTGTTCATATTGACACAATGTTCACATGTTAATATCTGTCTTGTACCTTCCTCATGCACACACATAAATGTACTAATGTCCCATATGTACATATATAAATGTTAAATCCTTAAATGTGTAAACATATCCGCCTCTTTGCAATGTTTCAAATGTGTCACTCATTCACTGTCAATGTTAAACTCTGTGACGTCCCAAATTGTGGTGTGTGATCCCTCTTGTGGTGGTGTGGTGGAAATATGGTCCCCTGTGGTGGTGTGGTGGTCCCCTTGTGGTGGTGTGGTGGCTTCTGTACCAGCAGGAGGCACAAACTTCCCTCACTATTGAACAGAGGGACTCAGAGCCCAACAGCAGCATCACCCAGAACCTGCTGCCTGCTGAGGAGGGGAAGGGACCTGTGCAGCTTGGGTAAGTCCACCTGTTGTGTACTGTTGACCCCAAGGACTTTGGTACAGGTCATGGCAAGGGAAGGGTGATATCTGACTCAACCACACAACAGAAATGGAACTTACAGTAGTAGAGTTGGCTAAGAGGTAATGCCAGGTACTGCAACATCCTTACCTTACTATGATGTGCACTGAAATTCTTGTACTTTGGTTGAAGTTGTGTTTGTAGATAATAAGGAAAATGAGTAATAATTTCCATGCATTATTCTGTCAGTGTGGTTGGAAGACTGGTGTTGTAGTGTAAGGAGTGTAAGATGAGGAGTGTAGTGGTAAGAAGTCAAGTAAAGTACCACATTTATTTCAGTGTGTTCAGAGTTTTCCTTCAATGTTGAGTGTTGTGATCTGGTAAGCATTTCATCGATGTTAAGTGGTTTCCCTGAATTTTAAGTGCAAGATCTGTTGTGGAATGTGTTAGTGTCTATTTTGAGTATTTTTAACAGACTTTAGTGGTTATTGAGGGAAGGATGTCTGTGGATGCCAAAAGTCTGCTGGTAATGTTAGAAATTGATTGAATTCTGTATAACCTTGCCTTATTTACCCTCAGTAGAGAGTGGGTGATTTAATGCAGTGAAGTAATGTTAAAAGTTCATCAAGTTCTATGTAACATATACCATCTTTACTTCTTTAACCCTAATATGATACACCAAGGTAATGTTAATGCTCATTTAATTTATTTTCAGGTAATTACCCTTGTCATATTTGTCATCTTAGCCACTTAATAGTCCTCAATGGAGCCAGAATTTAACACAGCTCTGTAGTACTGTAAGTTCATTGTGTTCAGTGTAGACTAACTATCCCTACCACACCACAGGTTCGTGTGCGGCGTCACCAACCGGGAGCGCATGCCCATGTTTGAGCGCATGTTGTGGCGTGTGTGTCGCGGCAACGTGTTCGTCCGCCAGTCTGAGGTGCAGCAGCCCCTGGAGGACCCTGTCACGGTGAGTTTGAGACGTGAGAGGCAATTTCCTGACTTTTTTCCTTTTTACTGAATATGTTTCTGGCCTTAGTCTCTTTCCTTTGTGTGTTGAAAACTAAAAAGAGAGAAAAAAAACTCATTCAAATTGAGTTGAGTAAAATGTCATAAAAGAAGGATCACTAATTAAATACTGTATAGAGATTTTACATTGTGATGGTGACTGTGTTGGCTGGGAGGAAAGGTGCATGAAAGTTAGCAGGTCTCATTTATTTATATTCTTAAGGAATTTATTTCTGTGCTCTTGGTGTGTCTTCCTTGTGTTTACAAAAATGAAAAGAAAAAACTCAAAGCACATCCAAAACAAACTTGAAAATAAACCCTGCAAGTTAAACCAACACAACAGTCAGTACCTAAAAGTGATGACAAAAATAATGTGTGATTACAGGATCAGAGATTGTGACATCATAAGTTTCTGTCACAGACACCTGTTTTTCATACAAAATGTAGCAGTTCCACTGCTCCACATACCTTTTTCGCCGAGAAACCGCCCGCTTTAGCACTACAGGATCAGAGATTGTGACATCATCAGTATTTTAGGAACTTATCACCAAGAAGTCTGTGATTATTTTTTTTTAATTTCCTTTGCTGTTAGGTAAGGATTACATTCTGCTTCTCTTTTTATACTGTTCAAGATTCATTGAACAACTTTCTCCAGCCAGACTTTGCTTAAACGGTCTGGGACAGATGTCTCTGCACCATCTCTGAACATCTTTACTCACCAATATAATGGTCTTTCCCAGACTCCAGTAATATTAATTGTTTATATAACTTTCCTTCCCTGAGCATGAGGCAACTACAAGCACTATTTTGTCACCAGTAATGAGCAGTTTACTGATCATGGGCAGGTGATATGGAAAGATATGGAACAGTAACTCACAGGAGATGAATGTGTGAAAAATGTCTTATTGTCTCTCAACTCAAATTTATACTCAAGTTGTAAATCTGTGAATGTACCCAAGGCAACCATCTGTCTTGAGTGTCTAGATGAGATATTATCAGTAGTTTGCTCTCCCATGCAACTTGATCAGAGAAGGTGAATGGCGCAGACACTGACACCAATTCAGCATTTTGTCATCTTTTTAGGCACCCCAATCTCTGCCTTCATCATCCAACCACCATTGACCCAACAAGGGGGAACAGATGTACAAAACAAAGCCAAACCACATCAGAAATACCCGAATCACATATATGTTCCTCTCCTGATCATTTAACCACTATTTTTCTAACAGGGGGAGGAGGTGTTCAAGACTGTCTTCATCATCTTCTTCCAAGGCGAGCAGCTCAAGACCAAGGTAAAGAAGATCTGTGAAGGCTGCCGTACCACCATGTACCCCTGCCCCGAGTCTGCCCAGGAGAGGAAGGAGATGGGTCAGGGTGTGGAGGGGCGACTGGCTGACCTGCGCACGGTGAGGGAATGAAGAGGGATGTGTGACAATGACAATAAGTAATGTGTTAGAAGGAAAGAATGAACAGGAGAGAGATGGTGTAAGAATAGAATGACTGGCTGACCTGCGCGTGGTGAGGGAATGAGGAGGGACATGTGGCAATAAGAATAAGTAATATGGTGTTAGAAGGAAAGAATGAAGAGGAAAGAGATGATGTAAGAATAAAACTGTCTGCTGAAAGTAACCAGGGAAAGAGGAAGAGAGAAGGGAGGGACAGAGGGAGAGAGAGAGAGAGAAGAAATGTCAGTTGGTTGATTGATTTGAGGTGCTAAGAATAATGTGGTGTCAGAAGGAAGGAGGGATAGTGAAAGAGAAGAAAGAAGTGTTGATAGGTTGACTGATTTATTGATTGTGGTGTCTGAAGGAAGGAATAGCTGGGAAAAAAGAAATGTTGATTGATTGATTTGTCGATTGATATGAGGTGCTGTGAGAATGGTGTAATGTGGTGGATAGATACTTGTAGATATATGTTCATGGACAACTGCCAATATTTACACACACACACAAACACACACACACACACACACACACACACACACACACACACACACACACACACACACACACACACACACACACACACACACACACACACACACACACACACACACACACACACACATTGGATAAGTGTAGATATGGAGACAGGGCCACATGAGCATAAAGCCCAGGCCCTGTAAAAACACACACACACACACACACACACACACACACACACACACACACACACACACACACACACACACACACACACACACACACACACACACACACACACACACACACACACACACACACACACACACAGAGGTATTGAACTTCTCTACAGCAGCTCAAAGGATACTTCCCCCACTACAGCACTGCCTCACATCCATCCTCTCCACTGCAGACAAATAGATAGGTCTACATTTATTGGCAACAGCTTACATTACAATACCATTTTGCCACAGGTGTTGAACCAGACCACTGACCACCGCCACCGTGTGCTAGCTGCTGCCGCCAAGCACCTGAGGACCTGGTTCATCAAGGTGAAGAAGATGAAGGCCATTTACCACACCCTGAACATGCTCAACTTGGATGTGACAAACAAGTGCCTCATTGCTGAGTGCTGGATTCCCACAGTGGACATGGGCTCCATCCGGGCTGCCCTGCGCAAAGGAACGGTGGGTGAGGTGGAGCTAGTAGTAGAGGTTAGGTTAGGTGAGGTGGAGGTGTTTGTCTGAGTAGTGGTGAGGAGGGTAGAGGTGTGTGGGTGAAGCAAGGAGGAGGCAGTGTAGTGAAGCAGGAGTGGGTACAGTGAGGAAGGGGTTTTTGGAGAGAGGTGAAGTAAAGCAATGCATAAGAGAGTGAAGTGTAGTGGAATGGATTCCACTGCCATTCTTACAAGAGTTTGGTATCAGATTCTCATACTGTCCTGCAAATTTTATTGGGAACACTGACAGTGCTAAAATAATGACATGAAACAGTACCACTTAGTGAGATTGTGTCAGAAAATGCTGCTATTAAGTATTATTATATCAGGAAATACTGTTTCTTAGTACAATTTTGACAGAAAGCTTTACTGTTGAATAAAACCATGACAAAAGACACCACCACTTAATTGTACTATTTTGACAGAAAGCACAGCTATTGAATAAAATCCTGACAGAATGACACTGCTACTTGATGTAACCATGACAAAAAGACTTCCACTTTATGAAATTGCAACAAAACACTGCCAGCAAGTAAAATCCAGCCAGCAACTAGACACAGAATAGTATTAAGCCAGAGACTGGCGGTAGACAACACTAACACTCTTGTACTGATCTCCACTATTGTCGTATAGGAGCGTGCTGGCAGCTCAGTGCAGCCGATCATCAACCAGATGCTCACCAACCAGATGCCACCAACCTTCCACCGCACCAACAAGTTCACCGCCGGCTTCCAGAATCTGATTGACTCTTACGGCATTGCCACCTACCGTGAAGTGAATCCCGGTAGGTCACCTTGCAGGGTTCTCTGGCTC
This sequence comes from Portunus trituberculatus, assembly GCF_017591435.1. NCBI lineage: Eukaryota > Metazoa > Arthropoda > Malacostraca > Decapoda > Portunidae > Portunus > Portunus trituberculatus. Next base: position 13,103,143 of record NC_059264.1, read on the forward strand.
AGTAGTCAGGGTAGGATATGAATTAATGGGTTCAAGTAATTAAGATAGGACAAGAAATAAGACAAGAAGTAACAGGTTTAAGTAATCAGGATAGAATAAGAAATAATGGGTTAAAATAATTAGAATATGACAATAAATAAATGCTGCAAGCTTCATAAAATCTGATTAGAAAGAGATGGGAAGGAATTGATCATTAAACAGAGTCGTAGATTACTAAAGTGGACTAGTAATTGTTAGGGAGATTTTAAAGGTTAGATAAATCTACGGATTGGTGTGGAAATAGGTATTTTTCATATAGGGACTGCCATGTGCAGACGTGATGGCCTCTTGCAGCTTTCCTGACTTTTTTGTGTTCCAGTCTATGTATTTATTACTGATATGTCCTCAAAAAAATATCCTCAGCAGAACCTCCAGCTCTATAAGTCCCTTACCTAAAAATATGGTGAGTAATTTATCTTTTTCTCCACAGCCCTGTACACCACCACCACCTTCCCATTCCTGTTTGCTGTCATGTTTGGTGATGCGGGCCACGCCACCATCATGCTGCTGTTCTCGGCCTGGATGGTGCTCCGGGAGAGACAACTCATTGCTGCCAAGATGAGTGGTGAGGTGAGTGTCAGAGTGTCAGATGCCCCACCCTCCCCCAGTGCTGAGTGTGTATGGTACCACCAGTGAATAGCATAAGGAAGGACTGCATATTCTTGTGGCCAAATAGCAATTTCCTACATTCATTCATTTAATCCTTATCTGTATTACATAACATTCACAGCTCTGACTGGATCAATTGTTTAGGTTTAAGAGCATTTCTGTTGTCACTCCTTCCTATAATGTGTAACAACGCCAAAATTTCAAGGTCATGGGGTCTTGCGCATGGAACGCTGCTTAGTATTTACATGGTGAGCAGCTGTTCTTTGTCATGCTACCTGCTGATAGCTGGTATTTCACCACATTTTCATGTGGCTTACTAAATTTGATGCTCATGTGTTCCTTACATTTTTCTGTGAATAGAGCAGGCTTATGAGGAGTTAGAGGTACTAGTCATGGAAAGTTTGGCTTGGAGTGGATGCAGAGGAAGAAAATAGTAATAATCTCATGTCTTACAATCACAACAGTCAATGAGACACTGAGGTTACATTGTAAAACACTTCTGTGCTGCATCTCCACTACTTTTCAAAGAATCTACTTGTTAGATTGGTTCTTGAAGCTGTTTATAAGGTTCTAGTGATATATTAAGATTTCTACCTTATTGACAGAAAAAAAAACACATTTGCTCCCTAATTTTGGCTAACACTTTTTTTCTCTAGAGAACCAGCACCCAAGTGGGCCTTTTTTTTTTTTCTCTCTGCCCTTGGCTAGTCCTCTACTACATAAAAAAAAAAGAAATAAAAAAGATTCTCTTCTCTGGTATTCATCCTTGTTGTGTCCACCCTTCAATGATTAGTATCCTCTCCTTCCCTTATACAGTAGGAAGGTTTATGGATCTCTTCACTTCTTAATAGTAGATCATCTTTATTGTTTTATCCAAGAGGGAAACTAGCCAAGTGCAATAAAAAATAAAGAAAAAGGCTCACTTGAAATGCAAGTTCCCTAAAAGAATAGGAAAGAATTAGCCAAAAGATAAGGAAAAAAATTTCTTGAAACCTCCCTCTGAAAAGAACTCAAGTCATAGGTGGATGGAAATACAGAAGCAGGCAGGGAGTTCCAGAGTTTACCGAGAATCCCTAATATTCATCCTTGTTATGTCTTCCTCCAAGCATCATCTCCAAGTCTTCTTCAGTCTTCATCTTCAGTCTCCATCTCTAATACCTCCATTCACTCAACACTTATTGTTTATGTTTGCCATCCATCCACTGACACCAAGCTTTCTGGCTCTGTATGGTGCTAGTGTGCTAGTGGGCCTGTGTATAGCCTTGAACAGGAAAGGATATATTAATGAAGAGAAAGCAAGGAATCTGATAGTAGTGAAAGAAATAGGCTGTTCTGCTCCATATTCCAAGGCTCCTCAACCATGGTGCTGTATTGATGTGGCAAATGAGACACACCATGCACTATATATAGACTTTACTGAACACAAAATTTCTGATACATTTCTGGAACAAGTACACATGATGCAAGAAATAGTATTATAACTGTTATACTGTTATATGAAATAATACATTTATAATATCCACATACTGTATCAGAATATACACATGGCCAGGCTGTCTCCTTCTCCTGAACTGAACAAGTCCTGTCTGCAGACTCATGATGGAGGTTCAGCTAGCATACAGACTTGCCAAATATTAATTCCCAATGAGTAACAAACACTTAAATAATTACAATATTAACCCATCAAACTACTACCTGCAACCACATAGTTATCATTACAAGTGTGTTTTGCTTGTAGCCTCTGATTGTGGCACTATGAACCATGATTCTGAAACACCTCTGTTGCACGTTCACTACATTCTAAAGGCTCTTGTTGAAATCACACAGGTTTTTAAGGATCTTTTTATTCTTCTAGTGACAGATTAATGAAATTTCTATGTTGTTAATAGCAGAAACAGTCTTGGGAATCCAACTAATGATCCCAGTGGCTTTTGAAAATAATGGTGAGAAAGAAAACCATATCAGAATACATGCCTATAACTCAATAATTTAGCTTTTTTATGGATGTTTTTTACAGTTTTAGTAACAGATCAACAAGATTTCTATATTATTAACAACAGGCATATTTGAGAACCCTTTTTTGGGGTATTTTTATGGTTCCAAAGACAGATTTTATACTTGAGGACCTGATTAATAGTATCTGTGGCCTTCAAATCCAGTCATGGTGTGTGTGACAGAGAGAGAGAGAGAGAGAGAGAGAGAGAGAGCACAAATTGTTTCAGAATACATGTATGGTTTCAGATCTAGAACATCTTTAAGGGCTTATGAGAGTGATTAATTAATTAATTGAGTAATGAATTTATTGATGTTATTGCATACTAGGAATATCTTTAGTGCCATAACTCAATAATTTACCTACCTTGTCTTTTGTTTCCCTCAGATCTGGAACATCTTCTTCGGCGGCCGTTACATCCTGCTGCTGATGAGTCTCTTTTCTTTCTACACTGGCGTCATCTACAACGACATCTTCTCCAAGTCTTTCAACATCTTTGGGTCATCATGGCACATCGGAGACAACGCTAATGCCACAGAGCATAACTTGCAGGCTTGGGGGGAGCTGACCCTGAATCCTTACTACCGAGACTTGTACTCTGGCGAACCCTACCCATTTGGCTTTGACCCCATATGGCAGGTGGGCTTGTGGGCTGTTTACCTGTTCATGTTTTTAACCTTTCACTGTGATGTGCAACACTTAACAGCAATGCACTAATTTTTTGTTAACTCTTGGAAGGACAGGAGTGAAGAGAGTGTTTTGCAATTCCTAGTCACTGTAGTTTTTGGAGGTGGCTCTAGATTGGGAAGAAATGTGTAAGAGTGGTTAGAGATTCAGGGCAAATGTACCAATAGTAGGGAATGGGTTAAAGAACTGAGTCAAGTTTTGCGTTGTATTAGTGTGTTCTATGAGAGTGTGCATTTCACCAGGGCCATCAGGGTTAAAAGTGTGAGTGATGGGTGTTTGTGTGTGATGTATGAATAGATGGACTCAAATTTGTTTCATTCTGGGCTTTAAAGTGAAACAAAAGGTGTATGTGTTTTTCTGTTCTTAATTTTCAGGAGTTAGGGTTAAAGGTATATGTGATGTTTGTTTGAGTGTGGTGTATAAATAGATGGACTCAAATTTGTTTCATTCTGGGCTTTAAAGTGAAACAATAAGAGTATGTGTTTTTCTATTCTTTATTATCAGGGGTTAGGGTTAAAGGTGTGAGTGGTGTATGTAATGGTGTGTAAATAGATGGACTCAAATTTGTTTCCTTCTGGGCTTTAAAGTGAAACAAAAAGTGTATGTTTTTCTATTCTTTATTTTTCAGTCATAAGTCCCTAACTCTTTTTCCTCTTGTTTTTGAGTTATTGTGTTGTGGTTCTCTTGTTAATTTTTTCTTTATTTTTCTTGGTAATTCTCTAGTTGTTGTTCGTCCTCTAATTATGGGAAGTTATTATGAAGGTTAGGAAATATTTTGCCTCATTGATTCCCTTCCTCGTTTCCTTTATCTTATTTCTCTCTCTCTCATCACTGATCTGCCTTATTCTCATTACAGGTCTTTGAATATGATGTACCCTTTTGTTACCTTCTCTTGTTACAAATCTTCAAATATTTCTCCTTCTCTACCATTTTATTACGGTTCTTTACCTACTTCTCTTTATTTCCTTCATGTCAGGTCTTTGAACATTACTCTTCTCCTACCTTCTGTTGTTACTCATCAAATATTTCTCTTCTATCATTTTGTGACAGTTCTTAGCTATTTCTCTTCATTTCCGTCATGTTAGGTTTTTGAAAATTACTCCTTTCCTCTTACTTAACTTTTTGTACTCTCATTACTGTTCCTCATGACAACTCTTTGGATTGTTCTTCTCTTTCTCATGACACAATTTTTTTAATATTACTGTTTCTCTTGTCACAGGTCTCAGTAATTGTCTTCTGTTTCTTCGTGTTTGCTTCTTTCATCACTGGCCTCTGAATTATTCCCTTCTTATTTCTCATTGACACATATCTTTAAATATTATCCCGTTTCGTCTAATCATAGATATCTAAATAGTGTTCCATGTTTCCTTCTCTCTCCTATTCTTGTCATGTATTCTAATGTCAATATTGCCATGTTTCTTCCCTTCTATTTCTCATTGACACTTATCTTTAAATTTTATCCTCGGTTTACTCTTATAGATCTCTGAATATTGCTCCATGTTTCCTCCTTTCTCTTCTTCTTGTTCTTTATCCAAATGTCAATATTGCCTACTGTTTCTTCCCATTTTCTCATCTTTCCTTGCTTTGTGCCTTGTCTGAATGTCACTGAGTCTGTCTTCCGTCCACAGATAGCAGTGAACAAGATCGCCTTCCAGAACTCCTACAAAATGAAAATTTCCATCATCATTGGTGTCTTCCACATGATCTTTGGCATCATGGTTTCCCTCATCAACCATCTGTAAGTGAAAGGCTCTCTGTCTGTCTGTCTGTCTGTCTGTCTGTCTGTCTGTCTGTCTGTCTGTCTGTCTGTCTGTCTGTCTGTCTGTCTGTCTGTCTGTCTGTCTGTCTGTCTGTCTGTCTGTCTGTCTGTCTGTCTGTCTGTCTGTCTGTCTGTCTGTCTGTCTGTCTGTCTGTCTGTCTGTCTGTCTGTCTGTCTGTCTGTCTGTCTGTCTGTCTGTCTGTCTGTCTGTCTGTCTGTCTGTCTGTCTGTCTGTCTGTCTGTCTGTCTGTCTGTCTGTCTGTCTGTCTGTCTGTCTGTCTGTCTCTGTCTGTCTGTCTGTCTGTCTGTCTGTCTGTCTGTCTGTCTGTCTGTCTGTCTGTCTGTCTGTCTGTCTGTCTCTCTCTCTCTCTCTCTCTCTCTCTCTCTCTCTCTCTCTCTCTCTCTCTCTCTCTCTCTCTCTCTCTCTCTCTCTCTCTCTCTCTCTCTCTCTCTCTCTCCTGGTTGCATATTTATTTATTTATTTATTTATTTTTTTTACATTGCCTAATTGTAGAAATAGTGAAATAAGATGACTTTTCATTATCTCATCTAATCCTTCACATGGCAGAAGCATTAAATAATACATGTACATTATTTTCATGCTTATTGTCAAGAACATGATGGAAGGAGAGTTTGGTAAGTCTAGTACACAGTTTGCCTAACTTTTGTGCCCAGCCTGAGTGATTGCAGGTCGCCACACATCACATACACTTGCTACTGAGGCAAATGTGCTGTGTGGTGACCTTGCTAGTGACTACATAAGAACAAAGAAGCTACAGGAAACCACTAGGCCTACCTATCCATGACAATTCCTGTTGAAACTTGCCTTATTACTTCCACTTCTCAGTTGCATCCATGAATTTGTATAATGATTTATTTAAGCTCTCTAATGACTTGCCACGCCACTAATAACCTCATTACTGAATCTTTTCCCTTCATCTTCCACTCTATTTTAGAACTAGTTCCTTCCAATCTCTTGTTAAATATAACTATCAAACTTGAATCTACTATTTCTCTTACATGATTAACTGAGAATTTTTCCTATGCACGATTGCCTATACTGCTTAAATCAAATCCTTTCTTAACCTATACCTCTAAAGGAACATGACTATTTTAAAGCTTTAGTTTCCCATCCTAAGGAGTGTGATGTGTGATTGCACTACAGATATTTGAAAGGAAATTACTTTGTTTTAGAACCAAAGGATGAACGGCAACCAAAGCAATCAGTTTAGAATTTTGTAAGAAAAGGGAGACGTTCGGTGATTCAGGTTTCATTGTATTCTGAAACACTTTAGTCCTTCATGAGACAATTACTCAGATTTTCTTAATGTTTTTCCTCAGATGATACTGAAGCTAGATACACCTTTAGTACCTTTTATCATGGAAACCTCAATATCCACTACTGCAGAGATATGGAGTAAATGTTTATGTATATGACCCAAAATGCAATGATAATAGTGATAAATCGTGCATTCTAGTACTAAGGCAATTAATTGCTGTACTGTAGTTGGAATATCACAAAGATTTTTGAGCATCGTTAAGAAATGGACTGGTAATGTAGTGCAGTGAAATCTTATTCCAGCAAGGCCTTAAGGAACAGGAAGTGTAATGATAGAGTAGTATGATCTCTTATTAACATTCTTCTGACATGTTTAGAAGTTGTACTGGTAGTGTATTGTAGTGAAATCTCAGTCTATCAGGGCACAAAGGGCTTAATGCTGCATTGTTTGAAATCTGGTTTATTCACCTAACGAGTAATCATAAAGTACAATGGTAATATACTGTAGTGAAATTCTAAGTAAAGCAAGGTTTTAAAGATTTGTTGCCATTTTAAACCTGACATGTATAGAAAGAGTAATGTTAGTGCAGGGAAATGAAATAAGAGGCTTGAAAGATTTGAGGATTTGTGGTGGTTTGAAATGTCATGCAAATATTGATATCGTTCCTCTCCGCAGATTTTTCCGGCGTTTTTGGAACATTGTGTGTGAGTTCCTCCCTCAATTGATCTTCCTGGTGAGCTTGTTTGGGTACCTGTGCTTCATGGTGTTCTACAAGTGGGTGTCCTTTGGCTCTGGTGAGGAGTTTGACATCCAGCACAACTCAGACTGTGCCCCGTCTGTCCTCATTTACTTCATCAACATGGTGCTGCTCAAGAAGGACAAGGTGAGTGTCAGGAGGATTGGGAGAGAAGAGATAAGGTGTGTGTGTGTTATTCATTGGGAGTGGGGGGAGATAGGAGAGGAAAGATGAAGCAGTTTATTGCTTCCTGGGATCACTTTTACTACAAGCCAATAATGTTATGAAAATTGTTGGAAAATAAAAAAAAAAAAAAAAAAAAAAAAAAAGGGTAGGTTGGTTTTCTATGGGTCGTTTCCTCAAGCATAATCTCTACAAGAAGTTTTAAATGCTATAAAACTGTATGACTTTTAAAGAATCTAAATGTTCATAAAGCTTCATTACTTCCTTAATGTCAATCTTACAACTTTTCCCAAGTGTGTTTCTTACTGCATGTCAATAGTGTTACAAAAATTAATTGTTTTTGGGGTGTGAGAAGAAGTCGAGTGTCTCAGAGTCAGCTTGCCATTCCTCCCTCAGCCAACTGGACACTGTGACGTGTGGATGTACGACAATCAGTTCACCATACAGTTGATACTGCTGGTGGTGGCGCTGCTGTGTGTGCCCATCATGCTGATCCCCAAGCCCTTCATCGCCAGGCGGCAGCACAACCAGCGCATGAGGCAGCTGGCAGTGTCTCGGCAACTACTGGAGACTCAGGTGAGGCCAGAGTGCTTGTCTACTTGTGTTGACTTGCTTGTCAGTGAGTTTGATCCGCAGTGTCAGCTTGCATGTTGTGGAAAGCTGATGATATAGTGACCTGCAACCTTAAATATGCAATCTGTTTTTGTTCTTGCAGTAATTTCTTCAGTCATGATACAGATGTTTTGTTACCTTAATTTTAGCCCTTTGAGTTGTATCTTCAGCTTGAGTAACATTCAGGCATCACAAGGAGCCATGCAAACAGAGTGGGGAAGTCTGGCCAACTTGATTGAATCAGTGTAGGGCCAAGGAGTGTTGCAGTCAGGCGTGTGTAGGGCAAAGGAGTGTTGCAGTCAGGCGTGGAGTTGAGAAACCTGTTAAATAGAGTCTACGAAGCGTCTGTTCAGAGATCTAGGTATGATAGGATGAAATGGAGAGTTGACAGCAGTGTGTGGATACAGACAGTAGAAGGAACAGATGATGCAAGGGATTGCCAGTGTTGTCATGATGTAGCTGCCATGGGTCTGACTCATACAGATTTGGTTTCCACACCTGATCCTGGATTTCTTGTCCAGTGTTGAATTCCTCAGATTTCCCAAGTTTCTAGTTTGTCTGATGTGTATTCTTATGATTTCTGGTTGTTACTTGAGCTGCTGTTACTGCTGACAGGATCATTGCATTAAAGTCATGATTTGGCATGCAACAGTGCAACTAACAACCATTCAGGAACAGGACTTAACAGAAAGGTTCCCAGTATTGTCGGGGCACTGAACACACTCACTGCTGTGGTGTACCTCTCTCCTTTATCACAAGCATTGAGAGACATTCCTTGTTGTACATCCACTATACTGTATACAGTTTGACTATTTCTATTTGCTCTCTGGGTCTCAGTCTGGGTGGAGTAATCAGCAGAATGCATGTTTGTCAGATTTTGAGAAAACCCTTGTGATGAGTGTTTTTATCAACAGACATCAAGTATTATTCACACATTGTGCTTGATGAGGTGAATGGTTGCATATTGTGTTTAGAGTTCAATCAAGTCAAGTGCATGGAACTCTGGAGTACACTTCAGAGAAACTTAATTTTTATTTACACATTCTGGATAATTCCATTCATGAATACAGCTTTCATTATTTTAAAATAGATTATCTGTTGTCAGTTTTATCTTATTTTAACATTCATGATTTATATATTAATGTTATAATTCTTTGTTTAATGATGAAGAAATCAGAAAATAGTATTGCACACAATTGAGTCAGAGAGGTGAAGTAAAACCTGCAGTGTGGAGAGGCTAGCATCACTCTAACCAGGAAACAAGCCAACCGAGCCACACTGTCCAACCAGCATCCAGGTTACATACAAGTACATTAAATCTCACTGGCAAGCTAAGCAAGAAATTTAATCATAGAAGGAAGACAAAGAAACACTTGCAAACTACACATAAAACCACAATGTATAAAGTGTAATAGGATATAGTAAGCAGCCATTTCTATAGAATCAATACACACTCTAGCATCCTTCTAGTCCAGCATCCCTAACTACCTATCTCTCAATTTCAGGGAGCAGGAACCTCAGCATCAAGCCATGAGGAGGAGTTTGAGTTCAGTGAGGTGTTCATTGAGCAGGCCATCCACACCATTGAGTTTGTGCTGGGCTGCGTCTCCCATACAGCCTCTTACCTCCGGCTTTGGGCGCTGTCCCTGGCTCACGGGCAGCTGTCTGAGGTGCTGTGGAACATGGTGATGAAAATTGGTCTACAGCAGGTGAGGAGAGCTCCGGTGACAGGCTAGGAGAAGAATATGTATAAAGAAAGAGGCTGTGTTTAGTTGAGATTTTAAGTTTGGCTGCTGTAGGTGTAGGAAATAGAGAAGAGTAATATGGTGATGGAGATTGGTCTGCAGCAGGTGAGGAAGGCAACAGTGACAGGCTGGGAAGAGAATTTTGGCTGTGTTGTATAGGTGTGGAAAGCAAAGAAGAGCACAGTGATTGAGAGAAGAGTAACATGGTGGTGAAGATTGGTCTGAAGCAGATGAGGAGGGCAACAGTGACAAGCTGGGAGGAGAATGTGTATATATTTATGTATTAGAGGCTGTGGTTAGTTGAGAGTGAGTTTGGCTCTACTGTAGGTGAGGGAAACAGAGAAGACCGTAGTGATTGAGAGACAAGTAACAGTGAGAGCTTGGGAAGAGATTGTGTGTGTGTTTGACTGTGTATATATACTGTGGGTCAGAGAGAGAGAGAGTAGTGATTGAGAGACAAGTAACAGTGAGAGCTTGGGAAGAGATTGTGTGTGTGTTTGACTGTGTATATATACTGTGGGTCTGTGGAGAGACAAGTAACAGTGAGAGCTTGGGAAGAGATTGTGTGTGTGTTTGACTGTGTATATATACTGTGGGTCAGAGAGAGAGAGAGAGGTTAGTTTATTTATATGTGGCAAATTACTATGTAGTGTTCATTTTCAGTGTCCATTTTTTCCAGCCTGCCCTCCCAATCTTTCACACCAGCTCTCTCTAACCTCCCTGCTCTGTTGTTTCCATATCTGCAATTTAATTCATAAACATTCTAACTTAGAAAATTTTAACTATTTACAGCAACACCTTGTGAGAGAGACAATTACCTGACAAAACTTTCATTCTCTCTAAAGCTAATTTTACTTTGACAATATCTTCATTCCTTTCTTTCTTCCTATCACTCTCAAAAGCACTATTTAAAAACAAACTCCTCTGCAGAAAGCCTCCCAATACCTTGAACACAGACATTAATTGACAAGTTATCTAATGTGTGTGTGTGTGTGTTGCAGGCATCCACCGTTGGTTGTGTGATGCTGTACCTTATTTTCTCCTTCTGGGCGGTCCTCACTGTGAGCATCCTGGTCCTGATGGAGGGACTGTCTGCCTTCCTTCACACCCTCCGTCTCCACTGGTATGGTTATGGCAACTCTCCTTCAGGCACACTCTGTATACCATGCAACTTTTCCTGCATTTCTCCTCGATGTGACTTGGTACTGGTGTATGGCTGAAATAAGACACACATGCTTAGTGAAATGGTTAACAGAAATACAGTGGAAATCCTACATATTGAATAATTTATGTATATACTAGATGGGCAATCCTAAACAAGCACATTTAGAGGACTGTTGTGGTACAGTGCAACCATGTGTGCTTTGGGGGCTGAGGGGTCTCCAAGCACATGGGTTCAAATGCTGGCCACAGTCCAAGTGTAGGTAGGGCTTCCTTTCTTCGGTAACGGCTCCCTAACGGGTGAGCTTTCAGATTGTCTTCTTTAGCCTGGAAATTCCTGCGAAAAGCCTACATAGTAGAAAAAAAACATTCAGTTTTTGACCCTTAAAGTATGGGGGATTGATTTACTTTCCGTCTGTTACAGCGGGGAAAAATCACACCTGTCAAAAATACTAAAAATATTTTTTTTCTTATAAAAGCATATTTCTTTGTGTTATTCTGAGTACAACAATGTAGTTTTCAACATGTTATCACCTCTCACACCAAAGTATTTGCAGAGCAAAAAATTCATGGCAGAATCTGACGCTAAGAAATAACCCCCAAGCTCAGATAACACACACACTCTGTCTCTCTGTCTCTCTGTCTCTCTCTCTCTCTCTGTCTCTCTGTCTCTCTCTGTCTCTCTCTGTCTCTCTCTCTGTCTCTGTCTCTGTCTCTGTCTCTGTCATGACAAAAGTAGTATATTGCTAATACATTGTCAAATTGAAACCTGAATATTAGTGATAGGATTGTAATAGCTAGTTGGTATGCATGGAAGAAATGACATCAGTGGAAAGAAATTAGGATTGTGTTGAGTAAGTAATGGTGAAGGAAAATATACTGCAAGATAATAGTATATGCAAGTACTTATACTTAAGCAAGATAAGAGCATGGAAGAGTTGTTTGGTTGTGTTCAGAAAAGTTCAAATAGTATCAGATGGGAGAATTTTAAGAAGGAATAGTAGAAATATGACCTCTACTTAATGCAGATATTGGTGACAGTTGCAAGAGATGAGTGATGACTACACAAGTTGGGTATCAAAAAAGTCTTAAAAGAGTGAATGATGTAAGAAGAGAGGGGACAAAGAGCTGGAAGTGAAGGACTGAAGGGCAAGTTACATGTAATGAAAGAATAAGAATATGAAGGATCAACAGCTTTTTAAGAGTATTGGAGTGAGATGTGGAGTTTATAGTGTGAGACAAATGTCATTTATGTGAGGAGGTTAGTATGGATATTGGTGAAAATGCATGCATGTATTGAGGGTGGCTTCAGACCAACAAAGAAATGTCATTCTAGAAGTTTAGAGATCAGAAACTGAATGAAGAGGCTTTACCCACACAGTAAAAACAAGTACCATACAAATCAGAGACGATGAGGTTGAACAAAAGTGCTTATGAAAATATTTTGGAAGGATGTGAAGAGTTATGAAGCAATAGGCAAATCACCACAAGGTTGAAACTAACAAGACTGCCAGTGAGTGCAGTGGCTCTAAACTGAAGGAAGGCATCTTAACATACAGGACTTACAAGTTTAAGATAACAACAAGTAAATCTCAATTTGAAAATAGATTTGTCTAAAAATATTCTTTCAGAAATGTTCTTATGAATTATCAATGCATATAAATTAATCTTAATATTTTTTTCTATAACATGACAGAATAATGTTTTACTGCACAGAACTTGATTTACTTAGTTTTACTCTACAAATCTGCTTTACTCATGTATTTTTTATCTCCACATGACCAACTGATGTGTTCTTTTCTTGATATGAGCAACTGTTATACCTAATTTTTACTCTACATGATATTGGTGATTTACTTCTTGTCCTCCATGTGATGTGCCACAGTGTGCTAACACCAGTGTGTCTTGCCTCAGGGTGGAGTTCCAGTCCAAGTTCTACAAGGGAGAGGGATATGCCTTCGCGCCGCTCACCTTCAAAAACATCATCAACGGGGACGAGGAGGAGGCAGCATAGACGCCTTGCCACCTCTTGCTATTATTCTTGCCATTATAAAACTTAAAATTTCTTGTAGTTGTGCAGACGTCTTCGGTTGACCTGAAAAGATTGTGAAATGTCATAGTGGTTGTGTAAGCAAATTATTTAGAATATATTATTTATTTTGTGTCAAATTTATTTTAATTACATGCATTATATATTTTTGTCAAATTTAGTTTAATTACATGCATCTTACGTTAAATGTATTTAAATCTATATCTTGCTTTTCCATTAGAAATATTCATATATTGATGTCAATTAAATGCCATGTAAAGAGAGTAGGCAAGAGTATATTGATTTATTTATATATTGTACCAAATTTTAAATACTCTCAGAATTATATAATACTAGTAGTAATAATTGATTTATATATTGAACAAAATTTTTAAGTGTCAGAAATCAATACAATTTGTAAAGATGAAAACTTATCTGTAATATATACATATATATCCAGATATCCTTTTAATGTGTACCCTCCTGAGCCCTGCAGGGAGAGTGTGTCTGTGTGACGTTGGTGCTACAGTTGTGAATCAATGTTGGGAGGACCCATCTGTGTCACCCTGGAAGTGTCAGCCTGTCCCTGAGCCAACCCTTGTCTGAACAGTCCAATGAGTTGCTGTTAGACAAAAAAAATTAACTAGATTATAATGATTAGTAGAAGAAACTTACGAATGGCAGACCTATTGTGTCCACTTGTCATTCCTCTCTTCAAAGCCCCATTTTAAATTCATGACTAATATCATGGAATACTGCCATCCTATCTGAGAACCAGTTTCATCTTGTCTCAAACCTGGTTTGAGTTTTAACTTCTCATCCTTGAACTTTTCATCCTATCATTATTAGTACCCATAGGGACAGAACATCTCCTTTTTAGTACTGTATGGGAGTTAGTATATAATAGTTATAAAGAACATGTGCATGGTGGCTGAGGTTTCCAGGAGAGCACAGATGGGTCTTGTTTGCTCTCTCCCTCTCGCTCTCTTTAAGGTTGTGTCGGACTAACTGACCATGAGCTTAGCAGTATTACAGAACAGAGTGAGAAACTGCTTGTAAGCAAATGTCAAGGAGGGTTGTAGTATCTGATATAAAACTTGGGAATTAAAGGTAATCAATTAGCATACATTTGTTTCATGCACCTCTGGAATATTCTGAAATGATCCATCTTAATGGCGTGTTCGCCTACTTGCCTTGACAAGTTAGCTTCCTCGTCTTGACAGGCTTACAAATACACAATTACTAACATACATCTATATACAACTGCTGTACCACGTTAGCTGGAGGTACATTCTATTGCTTTGGCGAGGCATATGGACAAGCCCCTTAATTAATGTGTAGGCCCTGTTCACCTAGCAGTAAATAGGTATGAAATGTAACTCGAGGGGTTGTGGCCTCGCTTTCCCGGTGTTTAGAGTGTGTGTTGTGGTCTCAGTCCTACCCGAAGATCGGTCAATGAGCTCTGAGCTCGCTCCGTAATGGGGAAGGCTGGCTGGGTGACCAGCAGACGACCGTGGTGAACACACACACACACACACACACAGTATCAAGGATATGCTCTATACGCACATCGTGATATATCATTAATCGAAGAGTTGTGTGAAACCTTTGTAGGCAATGTAAGATTGTGACTGTGGCCTCCAGAGGGAAAAATTTGCCTCCATTCCTATTCGCTTATCAAGTACCTAAACAATACTGAAGCAGCTTAACGCAACCAAAATTACACGGGTATTGAGCTTAATGACGATCTTTTATAAACATTCATGAAAATATGACAATTCTTATCTAAGCAGGTGATACGATAATTCTGTAATGATAAAAATAAAATAAGTTATCAGCTCTATGGGTACAGTTATTGTTACGAGTTCTGGTGATAAATTACAAGTTATCTTATTTATAATTCTAGTTAAATTGCGAAGACGTATAATTTTTGAAGAAGTGTAAGTACCGCTGGATTACTTTTAACTCAAGTAGGTTCAATTCAGTCTTCTTGGTATGAGGCGCTATACTCGAGATATTTCTACTTACCGTTGATCGACTGAAACCTGTACTTTTCGGAGGCGGAGTTGCGTTACATCTAACAAGTATGTACTTACGGTACTTGTTAGATATTGTAGGTTTAGTTATAAGTAGATGGTTTTAAAAGGTTATTTTTTCTCTTATAGCTTTAATTGATATTATCCCTTATATTTTTCCGACATTTTTGTATTAAAGCATGGTATATAGTTTCGCTTTGTCGAATATGAATATATGAAACCCTTTTACCAATTTTCTCTACTTTCATTTCCATGCAGACCCCTACACTAGCCTGCAATGTTATCAAAAATTCGCCAAGGCAGTTGGAAGGTTTGGCAAACATCTCATAGTTAGCCATTTAGAATCTCTGGATCCACGGACAAGGCTGTCTCAGGATTTGATACTTGGATTATCTCTGGATTTGCAGTCTATTTATTTTGGCTGTTTCTGTAACTGCTGGAATGGTCTAGAAAGAAAACCTAACACTTATGGAATGATAAAAAGCAATCTCCTTCCCATCTTCAAATAAAGACATTCCATTTTGATTGACTTACTTCTTTTAGCAGCGAAGCAAGACTTGTACAGTCTGGATGATCTTTGAATTTCCAATTTCGTCTAATTTCCAGAAGCTGCAGTTGGACTATTTCTTGAAACAAGTAGTGATATAGTCTATGGGGACTCATGGTGTATCCACTATAGAAATAAGTATCAATTGTGGAATGATAAAGGGCCCATTCACGCACGTCAGTGCCATATCAATTCTATGTCCGCCCAGTGCTTCAGTATAAGCGGCATGTTAGAGGCGTGGTGATCACAAACTGTCGTAACTGCAGCCTGACCTTAGAAAACTTTAGAAGACTCAATGGAGAACTAATATTGTGCCAAAGGCTATTTGTAGTAGTCAAAGTTTCTAAGCACTTATTTTGTTTATATGAAAAAAAAAAGATACTTCTAATAATAATTTGTCAGTCACTGAAGAAAGGTATAGTGACATCAGCAAGGAGGAACGTGTTTCCTTAAATGTAATGCTGGAGTAACAGGTGACGAATGCCATGTATTGTTTGTGAGAATAAATTGCCAGACTTAAATGTAAAATGAATAGCTACATCTCAATGTATTACATAGATAGGCAATGACGCAGACAAATGGTGTGACTGTATCAAACAATCTGGTGCTCTTTGTTCCACCTCTACTGACATTGTGCATTATGTAGCATACACGTAGCTTATAGTGCTGCAGGTAATAACTGCTGAAGACGAACTTAAAAACAAAAACAAAAATCATTGTTCACACATAGTATAAAAGATTGTGCTCCTTACTTGTATCCAACAGTTTGAGCAAGTAAATTCAATATACACACACACACACACACACACACACTTACACGGCCCGGTAGATCAGTGGTTAGAGTGCTGGCTTCACAAGCCAGAGGACCGGGGTTCGATTCCCAGGCCGGGTGGAGATATTTGGGTGTCTCTCCTTTCACGTGTAGCCCCTGTTCACCTAGCAGTGAGTAGGTACGGGATGTAAATCGAGGAGTTGTGACCTTGTTTTCCCGGTGTGTGGTGTGTGCCTGGTCTCAGGCCTATCCGAAGATCGAAAATAATGAGCTCTGAGCTCGTTCCGTAGGGTAACGTCTGGCTGTCTCGTCAGAGACTGCAGCAGATCAAACAGTGAAACACACACACACACCGCGTAGTGTAGTGGTTAGCACGCTCGACTCACGCTCGAGAGGGTCCGGGTTCGAATCCTGGAGGTGGCGAGGCAAATGGGCAAGCCCCTGTTCACCTAGCAGTAAATAGGTACGGGATGTAACTCGAGGGGTTGTGGCCTTGCTTTCCCGGTGTGTGGAGTGTGTTGTGGTCTCAGTCCTACCCGTAGATCGGTTTATGAGCTCTGAGCTCGCTCCGTAATGGGGAAGACTGGCTGGGTGACCAGCAGATGACCGAGGTGAATTACACACACACACACACACACACACACATTTGATTTTCGTCTCTTCCTCGTCACTCGCAATATTCAGGTGGAGTATTTGTTGCCTGAACGCATTTTCACATAAAAAGACTGCACCACTTTTCGCCTCTCTTTTTATCGGCGTTATTAGTGGCACGAGCAGAACTGAAGTGCCTCGCTGACTGCCGCGAAAAACAGCTTGTGTCAAGAGGATGATATCGAGAAGGGACAAAGCGCCAGGCGACACCCGGTTATTGGCACTCTCAGCTAATGTGGCGAGAGGTGTGAGCGAATAATGTGACACCAAGAAATGTTACAATACCACTCACTCAATTTCCGAAACACATGAAGGCGGTAGCATAGTGGATAAGGTGGTGAGCGTGGGATCGGGCAGACGTCCACGCGTAGGTTCGAATCCCACCAAGTACAGCCTTAATACACTTTGCCATTTGTCGAGTGGTTTAAAGTTACCTACATGTCACCATGATACCCAGGTTCTAGATGGTTACACTCAAGATGAGCTTGGGCAGTGATATGAGCCCTAATATGGGTACACCCACTATAAATAAAATTGCCTGCGCCACTAATGGGCGGAAGCTGAACAGCGCTTCCCCTACACTCTTCATGTGTGCATACAGGCGCTATAGGCCTTACCGTATAAAAAAAAAAAAAAAAAAAAATCGCAGCTACACTCGTGAGCCATTTGAAACTGATCAGGTGAGTATTAACACATGGTAAAATATTCTTCTTTTAATGAACTGTCTCATGAAAGATGTCTCAATACCCAGGGACGCGGGAACTGACTGATGCTGAGGCCGAGGGAGTGATGTCAGGCAGAAAGTTAGAGCGGTCTGTCCACCAACCCACTCACCCATCCATCAACTCACTCACTCGTACACACGCCCTGCACCGACTTTCACACAACCTCCCACGCGTCTAAATGAACACCGCCACATGACAGTGATATAAAAACAGTAATTAAGTCTTCGGTCTTTCTCGTTTTCTTTCGCCTTTTTCTTTTCTTCTAGTTAAGCCACAGTATGATGACTTCCTTATGGCCACAGCCTTTACAGCCTCGGGGCTACAAGGCTTCACAGGGATGCCGCGAGGTGGACACTGGCTATTTCAGACCAGAAAGAAAAGGTGGTGAAGAAAGTGACAGTGTAGTGAATTCAGCTGAGTCACGTGAGCATTAACATCTGACTGAAATATGTGGCAAGTTTTCAGGGAATAGATACAAGGACCTCTTCAGCCTGACGACCACAAAGCCTGACTAGACGGGCCGGGACCTGCCAGACTCACGATGGCAAGAAAGTGAATAAACCAAAATATAAATAAATAAGAGAAAAAGGGAATTCAATATAAAGTCAATATAATAACCAACACGTATTCGTATTAGTTTTGTGCAACCTTCTCATCATTTCCGTATTTCGTGCGTTCCGTCCTCATGTTCCCATGGCGTCCTATTGTGCTGCTGGTGTGGTAAATTCACATCCGTGTCATGGCTCGGTGCATCCGCGAGTGAAGCCCACCTAGGAATTGCAACGAGAAATTCAACATTGTCCGTCACGGAGAACTCGCTGTCAGAGATGCAAAGGACTGAACGTGACACAGGGCAAGTGTGTAACGTGATGCAGCGCTCCTTCACCATGGAGACACATCTTCTGTATTAATAACTATATATATATACCTTTCTCTCTCTCTCTCTCTCTCTCTCTCTCTCTCTGACACTGACCTTAGTCCTCGGAGCGTGTCAGGTCTCTGGTGTCGTCTTCTGAAGAAACTGTAAAAGAAAATTTGGTCTTTTCAAACTGTATTACGAACGATGATACGTGTGGGAGGACAGGGTACGTAAATGTTGAAGGAGAGAGAGAGAGAGAGAGAGAGAGAGAGAGAGAGAGAGAGAGAGAGAGAGAGAGAGAGAGAGAGAGAGAGAGAGAGAGAGAGAGAGAGAGAGAGAGAGAGAGAGAGAGAGAGAGAGAGAGAGAGAGAGAGAGAGAGAGAGAGAGAGAGAGAGAGAGAGAGAGAGAGAGAGAAAGTGAATTTCGAATTTATTGTCATTTTCCATCGTTGTAATGATTTTTCTTCCTCAATTAAACTTACAACATCGAAGTGTAAAGTAGTAAAACATATGATACTTAAAACACAGAATCAATTAAAAAATAACATTTAATAGACGAAAAAAAAAGGATTAAGTATCAGACAGCATGCTTACAGAAAAAAATAATAAATCTTACAAGACAATGAGCCTAAGATTAAATAAAAAAAAAAAACGGGTTAAAAAGTATTAAAATGGTTATTTAAAACACTATATATAGAGTAAAATCAATGGTTAAAATTAATGAGGAGGATCACTGTTTAGCAGGCAAACCTTGAGCCTCTCCTTAAAGCAGATGAGCTTACTGTATCTTTGAAATAGGAGGGAAACACTGAATTAAAACTGATGCCACAGAAGAAGGAAACATTCAGCGAATGGTTTTGTCAAGTCTCCTTCCCTCTTCATCCAGCGTCTTGCCGTCCGTGTTTTGTTAGGAGTTGACTATAATACTGTTTGTCTATTTTTGATACAACTCTTTAATTATTTCTGCAAGTAGTCATTTGAGTTTGCCACCAATCATTACCATTACTTGCCGCTAATGATACACCCATGATTGTTGCATCGCGGATTGTTGTGGTTTGATAGGAGGAGTAGTTTTATATTAGCCTTCATTAACCCCTTCAGTACTAGGCACATTTTTACCACTTTTGTGTACGATTAAACCATTTCATTGACACTAGGAAGGGTCTATGAAGGTCAGAAGATTAATGGCCAGAGTCTTCACTATTTTAACCCCACATGAGATTCTGAAGCTGTATAGAATCACCAAATAGTAAGAATAATGAATACGGAAAGGCGTCATGGTACTGAAGTGGTTAAAACTCTGGCACTCACTTCTATATATTTGAAAAGCGCGCTTCAAACAACAGCATCCGGAATGGCCTGGTTTTGACATTAACTCCTTCAGTAGCATGACGTGTTTCTATATTCATTCTGGTTACTATTTGGTAATTTTATACAGCTTCTGAAACTCATGTGGAGATTACGGTAAATGAGACTGTGGCCATTAATCTTTTGACCTTCATAGACCCTTTCTAATGTCAGTAAACAGGTCTAATCGTTCACAAATCTCAAGATGAAAATGCGCTCCCATTAGACAATATTAGTGTTTGACTATAAAGTTCTTTTTGGCCAGTCTGGATGCAGATCTCTGAAGCGCAAACCCTAGGAAGTTAGTGCTTGAGAGATAACTAGTCTAAAACTCTTCTCTTTGCATCAAACCACAGAAATCCGCGATACATTATTAAGACCAATGTTAGTCTTTATAAACACGTTCAAACCTCCTTTTTCAATCTTTCAGTCCAGAGTAAATAAATCCCGAAGACCTGAAAGAATCCCGGATTTTAGTGTTGGGAGCAAATCTCAGTGAATTTTTGTCTCTTCCTTGACGTGTGGTTTAATGACCTCAGTGAAGGAACCTGTATTTGTTATGGTTATGTCAGTTCTGCCTGGTGGTGGTGTCAGATGAATGCCGTCAAGGAGCTGATGACACCGCGCTGCTAAGCGTGCTTACTGGACACAAAACCCGTATATCTCTATCTGAAATTGTTAGTTCTGTGATGCGTGCGTTATTGGTGGTTGTGTCAGAAGAATGACGTCAAGTAGCTGATGACACCGCGCTACTAAACGTGCTTATATACTGAGAAAAAAAATCTATCTGAAATTGTTAGTTTTGTGATGCGTTATTGGTGGTTGTCAGAAGAATGCCATCAAGGAGCTGATGACACCGCGCTACTAAAGGTGCTTATATACTGGACAGAAACCTCGTATATCTCTGAAACTGACTTGTTACATTGAAAGAATCGTACAAGCCATACGAGACACGATACAAGAACCAGATCAAAGCACCACGAAGTTACGAAGCAATCGGACAAACTCCAGATTAAATCCAATCAACCATTCACGTTTAGAAAATATCAAATTTTTATCAACCATTCATATCTAGACGAAGATAAAATCCATAAACAATTCAAGCGTAAAGAAAATCGAATTCCATAAACCATTCAAACAGAAAAGGTCAAATTCTATAAACAACTCAAGCAAAAAGATCAGACTTCATAAACCATTCAGGTAAAAAAGGGAGATCAAATTCCATAAAGCCGTCATAAGCGCAACACCATCCAATTCGTTGTGAATCCCATCGACTCACAAACGAACATAACGCCAAACAAAAGACGATCTAATTGGAGTTGCGGAGCGAAACGCATGACAAAAAAAAATGTATTACGCTTTTTAATTCCCAAGAAGCGCAATGAGTAATTTCTCCTCCGCGACACTCACCGGCTGACTGACAACACAAGGCGAAGATGATTGTATTTCATATCGTTGAAATTGAATTACGGAGGCAAGGAGGAGGCAAGGAGGAATCAACGGAGGTAAAGAAAAATGATGGGAGAGTGAGATGGGAGGGATGAAGGGAGGGAGGAAGGAAAAAAAGGAAAGGGAGGGAAGAAAGGAGGTAAAAAAATGAAGGATGACAAGGAGAGAGATATTTAGTGGAATAAAAAAAAAACACGATGACTAAGGAGGAGTGAAAGGAAGATGATTGGGTAGGGAAAGAGGGATTGAGGGAGGAAGAAAGGAAATAATTGTTAGGAAAAGTGATGATAATAACTACTGCATCTAGCAAAGGGAAAAACACTGGCAGAAAGGAAAAGGACATTAAGAAAACACACACGAGAGAGAGAGAGAGAGAGAGAGAGAGAGAGAGAGAGAGAGAGAGAGAGAGAGAGAAACACACACACACTCCTACCCTAACAACAAGGCCGGGACATCACAACGCGCCACTAACCAAAACATTTCCAACACTCTTTTTCTCTCTCCCCCTTCCTTCCTTACCAGTGTTTGGCGGGGCGGGACTCTGCACCTCACAGGACGCACAGACAGACACAGAGGCTTGGCTGGGCACTAGGAACCCCATGAAGAAGCGAAGAACGAGGTCCACACACACCCTCCTCCTCCGTTCGATTGGTTTGAAGTGGTAGGTGGATAAAGAACGGAAGAATAACCGACCCACTAGTCACAGTTCAAAGATTCGAACAGGTCTGAGTTTCATGTTGAGTGGATGTTTGTGTGCTTGTTTATTTAGCTGTTGTGGTTGTTGTGGGTAGTGGTGTAAGTAGTAGTAGTAGTAGTAGTAGTAGTAGTAGTAGTAGTAGTAGTAGTAGTTACTGTGAGAGTTACCTGTAGTGTATCATTGTACTGTTTCAAATGTTTCGAAGGACGTGGTGATTAATCTCTCTCTCTCTCTCTCTCTCTCTCTCTCTCTCTCTCTCTCTCTGTGACTGCCGTGTTTTCTATAACGTAGTAAAATACTGTACTGCAAACTTACAATTTAATTTCGAGGACCAACACTGACAAGAAGTAATGGAACAGCTAAAGCCAGTTAGTGTCTGTAGTTAGAACAAAATCCTGAGGTCAGTAATCAGGAAGGGAACGAAAAAAAAAAAAACAACAACACGTAATGGTTCACGCTTGACTAAAGTTGGATTAAAAAATGTATAAGTTAGATGGAAAAAAAAAAAATGAAGTAACTGGGTCTCCAACAGTGGTAGGTGAATGGATGGAGTTACAGGAAGGTAGTGACTGTAGTATTTAGTTAAGATCACCTGGTTACTAAGAGCGGGAACAGGTGTGACTCATTCATTAACTGTGTGAATGATTACGGGAAGTATGTATGGCCAACTAGCAAAAGATATGGAGAGAGAGAGAGAGAGAGAGAGAGAGAGAGAGAGAGAGAGAGAGAGAGAGAGAGAGAGAGAGAGAGAGAGAGAGAGAATCACCACATCCTTCGAAGCGTTTGAAATATTACAATGACACACACACACACACACACACACACACACACACACACCTTATTAAGAGTAAGGTGTAATTATTTTTTTTTCTTTTACAGTGAACACGTGGTAGTCCATAATTTAGATGAGTGTGTGGGAGAGCAATGCTAGAGTAATGCTACCTATTAATACCTATTTGTGCGAGGAATGGAGATGAAGTATGGGAATGTGCCTAGTGTAGCGGGATGTGGAGGAGGAGGAGGTAAAGAGAAAGGCACAAAGGAAGGTGGGGGCAAGGAATGATGGAAGAAAAGAAGGAAAGAAAGGAAGAGGAGGAAAAAGAAGAAGAAGAAAAAGAGGAGGAGGAGGAGGAGGAGGAAGAGGAGGAGGAGAAGGAAGAGTAAGAAGGAAAGAGGAAGCCACGAAGGAAGGTCGGGGCAAGAAATGAAAGAAGAAAAAAAGGAAAGGAGGAGGAGGAGGAGGAGGAGGAGGAGGAGAAAGCCAAAACAAGCTGTGTCTGCAGAATTGAGTGACTTCCTCAGACCACAGGATATTTGGATTCTCTTCGATCTAGACTTTAATTTCTATCGGCCTTCATAGTGTATAGATATTGACAGCAGCAGCAGCAGCTGGCCAATAAACTTACTACTACTACTACTACTACTACTACTACTACGAGGCTACATATACTAAAAACATACACTACACACACACACACACACACACACACACACACACCCTGCATATACACAAACGTCAACACAAGCTATTTCACTAGAGACCCAGGCCGCTGATTCAATAAGCAACACTCTGGGGGGAGATGGAAGACAGACCAAGAATTCTTCATAATCTGATACGTTCCTTGTGACAGATTCATCCACGCGTACCAAAACGGAAAAAACAAGCTAGGTAGAGTCTCTGAACGTAGGTATCTCAGCACACACTGTATCTAAATGTATATATGTAAGTATGAAAGTTACTGACTATTTTTCTCATCCCCTCAAGTAGTAAGTATTCGTCAAATAAGGAGGAGGAGATGAGGAAATGGAGGATACAAAGAAAGAAGGAAGGAAAGAAAGGAGGGAAGGAAATAGGGCGAGGAGGAGAGAAAGAGGAAGACACGAAGGGAGGAAGGAAAGGAGGAAAGGAAGGAAAATGAACAAAAGAAGGAAAAGGATCTTGATTTAAACACGAGAGAGAGAGAGAGAGAGAGAGAGAGAGAGAGAGAGAGAGAGAGAGAGAGAGAGAGAAAGGATCCACCCAAGGGCTTCACAGTTTTCCTCTACGAAGCTGTGAGTCTCTTTTTTCTCCACTAGAAGATCGCTTGTCCTGATCACTGCTGGCCGTGTGTTCTGAAACCTTCGACCTTTTACACAGACTCCTCTAAGACCAAACAGATGACTATTCGGATTCTCATGAGTGTTTTTCTTAGATCTTCCTCTCTCTCCTGTTCGTTTTCCTGTTTTTCCTCCTTCCCTTCCTTCCTCGCTCCTTCCATTCATCGTGCTTTCTTCTTTTCCTATTCGTTGTTCTACTTCCTTTCTTCCTTTCCTTCCTTTTCTCCTTCTTATGATTACGCGGATTCTCATGAGTGTTTTTCTTAGATCTTCCTCTCTCTCTCCTGTTCGTTTTCCTGTTTTTCCTCCTTCCTTCCTTCCTCGCTCCTTCTATTCATCGTGCCTTCCTCTTTTCCTATTCCTCGTCCTACTTCCTTCCTTCCTTCCTTTCCTTCTCTTCTTTGTATCTTTCACTTCCTCCTCTTCTCTTATTAGACGAATACATGTTGAATCATCCCTCGTCATGAAAGCATCCTTGCCAAACTACAATAATTTACCGTACTGCCTGTTAATCCGTCTCTTGAATCATAAAAACACTACTGAATATTGAAAATCTCAATAATACTTCCTCCTACAGTTTCTTAAAAGTCTCTGATCTGGTTTACTTATGGGATCTTTTTCCTGTTAATGATTCAGAATTCTTGTTTCGACTGTTAGTGCAATCACGAAAATTCTCCCAGAAACTCTAATAAGTACCAATACAACCAGTGAAGAAAAGAAAAAAAAAGGTGAAAAGAAGAAAAAAAAGTCTGGTTTCACTGATGCCTTTCCTCTTAGACGTTTCAAACACACAAAACTTCCTCTTAAACTCTTCAGTACCAGGACGCATTTTCATATTCATTGTGGTTACTGTTTGGCGATTTTACACAGCTGCAGAAACATATGTGGGGATTAGAATAGTAAAAACTCTGGCCATTAATCTTCTGACCTCCATATACCCTTCCTAATGCAAATAAAATCGTCTAACCATACCACAAAAATAAGGTAAAAATGCGTCTCAGTAATAAAGGGGTTAAATCACCAATAAAACCATGAAAACACTCTTGAAAATCCCAAATTACATCCACTGGAACCAGCAAGGAAGTCGAGGGAAGACGCTGAAACTCTTGGGAATACAGCTCATCAAGGAGAGGGAAAAGACTTGACAACCCCAACTATTTTTGAAGCATCAGTTTGACGTGCGGCAGTGGCGGCCGCTGGGTAGGAGTCGCCGCTCTTTAGTTTGGCAGCCCCTAGAGTCTGCGGTCCCGGACTGGTGGACGTCAGGTGACCAAAGTTTTGTAGGTGAATTTAATGGATCACACCTGCCTCCCTGTCTGTCTGTCTGTCTGTCTGTTTGTCTGTCTGTCTGTCTGTTTGTCTGTCTGCCTGTGTTTATATCTCTGTCTCTACCTGTGTGTGTGTGTGTGTGTGTGTGTGTGTGTGTGTGTGTGTGTGTGTGTGTGTGTGTGTGTGTGTGTGTGTGTGTGTGTGTGTGTGTGTGTGTGTGTGTGTGTGTGTGTGTGTGTGTGTGTGTGTGTGTGTGTGTGTGTGTGTGTGTGTGTGTGTGTGTGTGTGTGTTTTCTTTCTTTTTTATCTCTTTCTTGTGATCTCCATCTTAAATCTCTCTCTCTCTCTCTCTCTCTCTCTCTCTCTGGAGGACGAAACGATATTTTGTCAAGTAATATTTTGTAGTTTTGTTGTTGTTTTAAGTCATTACTGTTGTTATTTTTCCTTTTCTCTTTTTCTTTATTTTTCTTTCTTTCTTTCTTCTTCTTCTTCTTCTTCTTCTTCTTCTAATCTGACAAGTATAGCGTAATAATCTATAATGATAATACTAATGCTGGTGGTACTGATGATGATGATGATGGTGATAATGGTGATAATAATGATATGAGACAGACAGACAAAGAGAAGGAGAGAGAGAGAGAGAGAGAGAGAGAGAGAGAGAGAGAGAGAGAGAGAGAGAGAGAGAGAGAGAATTTCATAAAGGCCTGGATCTATTATAATCCATAGCGTGGATAGACAGTTTGGTAAAATTCCGGCCCAATTCAAGCAGCCAATCCCTGCGTGTCTGCACCTCAGGAACCAATCAGCCTTTCTTTCCTTAGCCAGTTGGAGTGAGGCGCTGGTGGAGGCTTGGAAAGTTTCAGAGGGATTCACTGAGGTGGCGAGTCGCGGCAGGAGTATGTGGGGAGTTCAGAAGGGCAGCGGACAGCAATGTGACAAGCCTCGGGTGTGTGTGTATTGACTTGACACTCCAGCGAGGCGTCACCAAGGAGACCAGAGGCTGTGAGGCGCCGGTAGCTTCCCCTCTCATCACGGTTAGGGGGAAAACAGCAGGTAAAGGTTGGCTGAGTGACGCGTGTGTTATCTTCGCCTAACGTAGACTCAAGTAACTTTGTGTGATCTACCCTAACTTCAATTCAAGAAGAAGAAGAAGAAGAAGAAGAAGAAGAAGAAGAAGAAGAAGAAGAAGAAAAACAGGAAGAAGAAGAAAAACAGGAAGAAGAAGAAGAAGAAGAAGAAGAAGAAGAAGAAGAAGAAGAAGAAGAAGAAGAAGAAGAAGAAGAAGAAGAAGAAGAAGAAGAAGAAGAAGAAGAAGTGGCATGAAACCTAAGTGACATAATGATATAATAGCGTTCAGTAGAATAGCCTTGCCTAAAATAACTTAACCCTAAGTCACCAGGGCCGATATGTGGATGGGACTGAGAGGTGGAGAAAGGTAGGTAGGTACATTTCATACAGGGACCGCCCTGTGTAGGGCTGATGGCTTCTTGCAGCTTCCTTTACGTTCTTAGGTTTTCATGTAACCGAGCGTAACGTAACTTAAGTGCCCCTGTCATCATGTCCGAGGAAGAAAGACAGCGGTGTGAAGATTGGAAGCGACTCGTGGCCTAATGTTTTGTCTTTTTCTACCATATGGGCTTTTTAAGGGAATTTCCGGGCTAAAGGAGACATCCTATCTGAACGCCCACCTGTTATGGAGCCGTTACCCCGAGTAAAGAAGCCCGTCCACACTCGACCGTGGCCATACTCGAACCCGTGCGCTTGAAGACAATTCGGCCACCAAAGCGCGCATGGCTGCACTACCATGGTGTCTCAATAACTTTGCCTGACTTACCCTTTGACTGCTAATTAATCTCTCACTTCACCGTCTACCACTAACTTAAGCTAACTTTGCCTGACTTATCCTTTCA